>NC_136498.1:11383326-11660826 GCF_053919585.1 Euprymna scolopes
TCGCTCTATCTAATCGTTTTAATTGCAATCGTTTTAAAACAATTGTTTTCTTTTCAGAAGGTTGAATACAACATGGAAAAAAAGCAAATTCGCGCAATATCTTTAATTTTAATTCAAGCTAGGCCGGAAAGCAAGTGAAACAGCTCGCGATATCAATGAAGCGTTTGGCCCAGGAACCACTACTGAACACACAGCACAATGGTGGTTTAAGAAATTTTGTAGCAGCGATAAGAGTCTGGAAGATGATGAGCGTATAGATCAGCCATCGGATGTTGACAACGATTAATTAAGAGCCTTAGTCTAAACCAATCCATGCACAACTGTTCGAGAATTATTTCTGAAAATGTAACGTATACGATAGCCAGCTAGCTAGCTAAATAAGTAATGTTTCCGGCTATTACATTGCAGAGCGTGTTGTGACTCGCGATGAAAAGTGGGTTCTTTACGACAATTGGCGAGACTGAGCTCGGTGGTTATAAGGTAACGAGACTCCACGACACTTCCCGAAGATAAATTTGCACCAAATAAGGCCATGCTACCTGTTTGGTGGTCTGCGACCAGTCTCATCAATTACACGTTTTGGAATGCAGGCGAAACCATTACAGCGGAAAAGTATTCTCAACAAATAGATGAAATGCATCAGAAAATTCGACAACCAGCATTGCATTAGTCAACAGAAAAGGCCAAATTCTCCTTCACGACAAGATTCAACTGCACGTTGCTTAACCAACCCTGCAGAAGTTGAACGAATTGGACTACGAAACTCTGCCTCATTCGCCATACTTTCGAGACTTCTCACTTACTGACTATTAATTTTTCAAGCATTTCGACAGCTTTCTGCTTCAAAACCCTAAGCGAGACTAAAAACGCATACAGCAACTTCATAGTCAACAGAACGCAAGATTTTCACGTGACTGGCATGAATTCACTTGTTTTGCGTTGACAAAAGTGTGTTAATTCTGATGGTGCTTATTTCGAGCAACAACTTTTTGCTTTAGTCTAGATATGTTCATCTGAATTTAAAAGATAAAATAGTCACAAATTTCTTGTCAATCTGATAAATTATCAATACTTATTCAAAATTCTAAAACACTAATGATGTTATCTACAAGGTGTGAGTGATTTACTTTAGTTTTTATAAACAATCATTGTTTATCTGAAAATATTTAAGATACCATCTGAGGCATTCATATTATTTGCTTTATAATGTGACAATCGATTGTTTTTTTCTAATTGGAATTCAGAGTTAATTTCTAAACATATAAATTGGTTGGTCGTTTTATAGAAACCTTCTTAACCGCAAATTACCATGACTAACAACATACCTGAGAATTCATCAAACTCATTGACCTTTGGCTTAACATTCGCAGGCAACATGAATTGGAGCAAATACATAGGAGATATTGCCAAAGCTGATGCAAAGAAGCTCTCTCTACCTTGATAGAATGCTACTCACGCTTTACAGTATCCTGTAGATCTATAAGGCCGTTATTCGTCCATGCATGGAGTATTGTTGGCACGTCTGGGCTTGTATATTGTCGGGATTATTTCACCAACAAGAAGGAAGTAAGGGCTTGCAACGAAATGGTGACGTTGCTTACAAGCAGTCTTTTCTTTCCTTGTAAAGGTAACAGTTAACTGGTAACGTTTGCCGAATAACAGTAACGCGGTAATCAGTCTAAGAGACGCCAACCGACTAGCAAGCTAGGTAACTAGCTTCTTAACTAATCACTAACCCGTAGTGAGACAACTCCTTTTATACATACTAACTCTCAATGGCGAGAATTCCAACGTGATTTCCAACGAGATTAGAATGTCTATTTAACTTAGTAGGAAATAGACACCCAATTTCTCCGTAATGGCAAAACAGCAGTTCAGTGTCTTTTCTTCCCTCCGACCCACCCCCGGTAAGTCAAATCAATTTCAATTCTTACAATATGTCTGTCTTTTAGCTGCTTCCACTTGAAGTGAAAATCCTTGACCTTGTTGATTGAAAAAAGCAAAACGATGCGATCCGAAACGGAAAACAAAGTGAGAAATTTGTGGGTCGTTTTTTTAATTTATTGTTTTTTTTTATTACACTATAGTGTTTGTAAATAAAATATTTTCCATGGATGTTCCTCAAATAGCGTGGCTTCAATTTTTATCTTTGTTTGAAGTTTTCAATTTTGGATCGTTTCAATACAGTTTTGGATAACGGTTTTTCGCTTTTTCGATCAATAAGATCAAGGCTTTTTGCTTCTAGATAAAGCAATGAAAAGACAGTTAGTTTTTACGTAATGTTTACATATTGAAAATGTGTTTTTCTCAAGTTTAGATGGTTAGAACACCATAAATTTTGATTCGAAATGCCTCTCCATGTAATAATATTTTACAAAAAAAAACATGTTTAATCCTACACGAAATTATTTTCTTGCTATCAACTGAATACGGTATTTAGCGACATTACTCGCTAGAAAACGCTTCAGACATGAATGACGAGTTTTCTCGGTAAGATGCACTGATACAATACTACTTATTTTTATTTTTTATTTTTTTCCTGTCAGATCATGTTGTGGATTCTCTCGGAGAACTTCAGCGATCCCTTGAGATCCACAGTTCACCAGCTGAAAATCACTGGAATAGGAATTGTATTTTTTTCCAATGAACAAATCAAAATAATTGATATGCTGCGAAATGCAATTAAATTGACAAAACGGTAAAAAAGATTAAAATGTCAGACAGGCAAGTAAATATGATTATTTTGTAGAAGATGCAACGACGTGAATGTTATTATTTAAACATATATATATATTTTTAATTTACCGCAAAGAAAGAAGAAATATATTTACGTGTGTTTTTCAGATCCGTCGACATAAATTTTGCAATCTCTGGAAACTTTCACTCTTGTTTTGGAACAAACCAATGAAATGGCATCTCCTTCACGGAACACAGCAAACTTCTTATTCGTTAAGTCAGCGGCCAAAAGATGAACGCACTTTTCATTATCAAAATCTGAAAACAATAACAATAATAACCATGATAAACTGCAAAGGTTATCGAAAGAGGTGCCGAGTACTGAAACTCTGGGGAGACTTGTCGTCTATTATTATAGTTGGCATCCGTCGGTCTAGAAGATTATAGGGTTGCGCCAGTAGAGGTTGTGATTGAACACGCTCTTACATGATTGAATAAGTCTCTCTGATCTACATTTTGGGTTGCAGGCATCGCAGGTGAAGATCGGTGCGTTGTGTTGGTGGTCTGTTGGATTTTGACTGGCCTTCCTGAAAAGACTTCCGGATCTTCGCTCATTCTGCGATAGACTTTTCCCCAGTGGTCAGGCCATTGGTTATCGTTTGTCTCCATATGTTACAGACTTTAGCTTTGGTCTACCAGCTGGTAGGGTCAATATCACGTGCTTTAATGTTGTGTTTGTACACGTCGATATAGTGGAAGCGAGAACGATGCATTTTTCTTTTTGCCAACAGTATGTTCACCATCGAGATGTCTTTGGGGGATTCGCCTATTGGCCATGCGGTATACATGGCCTATCCAGCATAAGCGTCTTTGGCTACGGAAAGTGAACATAGAGGGGATACCAGTTTTTGTGAGTAGAGTATTGTTTGTAACTTTGTTTTTCCAAGAAATTCACAGAATGTTAACTAGACCCCAGGCGACACCACAGTTTGTTTTTTACAGAGAGAATTCTTTGATGCTGGCCTGTGTGAAAACTCCTAGTAAGTACAATACTATTTATTTAGAATTTAATATATGCGAAAGGGGTTTTCACGGCAAATACACATCAAATATTCATAGTAATGTTTTTTTAATTTATTTTATTCAAATAAATCGTCTTGAAGAAGTCTATAAAATGAAGACGAAACTTTGATTAATTTACAAACTATTTAGATTTTTATATTTCATCTGTAAAAGAAAATAACTCGTAAAGTTTAAAGCACACTTATTTTAAGTTAATGCGCTAACCTTGAATATCTATTCCATTTCTTCCTTTTTCTTTTCTATATTTGTTTTAATTCTTTCTCGAGCGAAATAAGAAATGCTTTAAGAGGGTTTGTCGAATGAATACATGATATTAGTCTTGGAGAATAAAGTTATCTTACCTTCTGGCAGGTTATAAACCATTCCATCGAACGTCACCATTTTGTTTTCGGAACTAATAGCTGCAGTTGGAAGATATTCCCGAAATAAAAAGTATCCTGGCTCATTGTATCGACTCATAAAGAATGTTGAAGTGTGGCTTAATTTGGGAGCAGTCTGTTATAAAAACAAAAGAAAAGACAAAAAATCATTGTTTTTTTTTTACAGTTTTTAGATATGGATTAATTACTTATATGATTTGAATTATTTGGACTACTGTTCTCATCTTGAATTTTATTCTCACAGCGTCTCAGCAGATGTAACCTCTGACCTTCTCCAGATGTATCTGATCGGACTCAGGAGATGTTACATAACGAATAGCCTTATATTAACTAGTGTTCATCTTGACAATTGTCGAACTAAGTACAGAACGACTGAGGGGAGAAATAGTAGTAGAAAAAGGAAGGGTGAGATAAAGAGTGGGAAAAGGAGAGAAATTGAGAGAATGAGGAAGAGAGAGAAACAGGGCAAGAAAGAAAGAGAAAAAGAAAAAAGTGAGAGAAGGAGATTGAACACGAGAAAGAAAGAGAGAAAGAAAGACAGAAACAAAGAGTGTGATTTAAACACTCAAATGTTAAATTAGATACTGCTGCCAAAAACTCCAAATCCCGACGGTCTGTTGTCAAAATTCAACCCTAAATCCCGAGGCTCTGCTATCAAAAAGCTCAACTCCAAAAACCAACACCCTAGAACACGACGCACTGCTGAAAACATTTTCTACTCTGACATCCAAATCCAAAATCAAGCTAGTCTCTGAAAAAATCAGGCTTTTTATATCTAACCGGAAACATTTCATTTGCATGTTAGGTGATAATTATCGCAAGACCATAAAGAGAAAAGGCTTCCATTCTTTTTTTTTTCCACACAGAACTCAACAGATTGCACACAAACAGGTGCGTACTAATTTTTTACGTGTTTAATTACAAAAGAGTAACTTACTTTGCCTTTGGTAGCATTTTAGACCGATTGAAAGAGAGAGACAGAAAGAGAGGAAGAAAGAGAGAAAGAGAGAGAGAAAGAAGGAAATATATAGAAAGATAAAGAGAGAAAAAGAACAATGTAATATACATATGTCTGTAGTAGATGCAAATCTAAAAAGAAGGAAATAAAAAATCTTGAAAAAAAAAAAGAGGAAAGCGAGTGGAGAAAAAATGGGTGCCAACTTACAGCGAACGATTCCCAAATGAACGGGTGCATGACTGTGAATTCCATTTGATTCGATTGGACGGAGGGCATCATCTGTGGCATGACAACCCGGTTAAAATAATCGCTCAGCAGGCGAGGTGGGTGATTTATTCTCTCTTTCACATACTTCATGATTGTACTCAGTATCACAGTGAAACCCTTTCGCAGGTGCGCGTACTGACTGGCTGACAAAAAGAATAAGAACAGATTCATTAAAACAACATTCATCGAACCACAACGTATGTGTATTCAATTAAAACTAATGACCCCCCACCGATTTAAAAAATATAAAATATCAAAGTTGAACATCATATGGACTTTACTTTACTTATGACACCATGTCTCGGCGAATGAAAAGGATAGAGAAAGAGATGTCCTCTTAGATAATCCAAATTATCCCTAATCTACAGCATTAACAATTACTAATCTACCACCTTATATTCTTTAACCCTTATCCTCGAGTAGCCTTCTGGCCTTGATAAGTGACGACTCCCTTGTGAAAAGAAGGAACTTAAACAGTTTCTCTGTCTGAAAATGGCGTTATATAGTCTAAACAGTTGATTTTAAAGAAATAAATATTCAAAAAGTAATCCTGCGTTGTATTGGCTTCTTTACTAACAAATTGGGAGTGACAGTGGTATGTTGCTTAACGATACCGACAGAAGATCTGAGTACCCAAAGCTCGAATCCAGTTCGTTGCCAAAACTCACTTTGATTTAGGATGATAGAAACCTTTACACGGCCACTCCCGTAATCCCCGATGTCTTTCTAGAAAGAATTCTGACTAGAAAAATGTGGAAACCAGTGCCAACAAAAGAATCTTCCGATTCATACGACATGACGATGATGATGATGATGATGATGACGATGATGATGACAAATTCAAATTTACGTCAAGAAAAAATAATAATTTGACGCAAGCAACAGCAATCCTCCTGATTAGAAAAAAAAACATCATTGTTGGACATAATATGGACTTTAGTTTTCTAGAACCACGGTTACAGTAAAACACAATGTAAAAACTAATTTTCTCTCTCAAATCAATATCCCTCTAATGTGATTTGGCCACACACTGATCAATCAGCTTAAAGGACAAATTGATATATATATATATATATATATATATATATATATATATATATATATATATATATATATATATATATATAAATAAATTACAATATGTTTACCAAGGTAATCAAAATGGTAAACTTAAAATATATTATAAATATTAAAGAATTAATATTTACAAGTAAAGTAATCTCAACCAGATGTAAAAGCTCAATAAAACCGAAAAGGAAATAGAGCTTATAATATGAATAAATGATTAATAAAACATGTTAAAAAAACATCTTGAAAAATAGTTAAAAACATATTTAATTTTACAAAGGAAACACAAGATAAGTGGATAGTCCTTAATCCGCGGAGTTTCGAAGATATATATATATATATATATATATATATATATATATATATATATATATATATATATATATATATACTATTGTATAAAAGTCACATTGTGTGTGTGAACTCCTTCCTCATAGATTCCGAAACGACTAAGCTTATCTTTTGCAAATTTCACAAAAAGCTAAATTATATGTCTAGCAGAGTTCTTAGATATGTTTTGTACAGAACTTCATTCGATGAGTATCGAAAATCGAAAAATCAGATCTTAAAAATAGTCTTTCTTCTCTTATAGATAAAAACAGATTTACAGTTGAATATTTTACGTTACACCCTTGGTTGCTGTAACGTAAAATATCCCACTGTAAAACTTCTTTTTTATCTATAAGAGACGAAAGAATATTTTGAGATCGTCAAGCCTAAATATCAACTGACGTGATATTGTAAACAATCACAGACAGAATTTAATGAACGACATTATTATTATTTATTTATTTATTTCGAATTAGTTCACCGGGAAAATTATTCCTCATAATTTTAATAATATATAGAGGATTGATTCTATAATAATTCATACGAAATCTTCATAAATTAAAATATCATGCTTAAGCGTATTGTACGACCGGGCAAGGTTGGGCGGCCAGATAGTATTATTTTACTCCTCAAAAAAGAGGTTAATGTCTAGTAGATTAGATATTAGATTAGCCTTCTCTCAAAGGCAGATATAATACCTGGGATGATTATCTTCATCCACATAAAAAGGAGGTAATTCCTGAGACAGGCGTCATGATAGTAGAATCGATATTACACTACCCACCGATAACAGATAATGCAATAATAGATTAAATCAGGTTTTTTTAAAAAAAATTTTTTTACAGTTAGCTGCGGTATTGTGTTCCACAGATGATCAGTTCCAATAAATAAACTTTGCACATGAAATTTCGTTCAGTTTTAGATAGGGAGGGGGGATAGATAGATAGATAGATAGATAGAGAGAGAGAGAGAGAGAGAGAGAGAGAGAGAGAGAGAGAGAGAGGGGGAACTATTGACAATGGTTTTAGGGGCCGAGTTTATGTTGCGAATGTTTTAAAAGGGAGGAGGGGCACTATTCGAGCACCTGCCATGAAATAGAAGAAAGTCTAGCAATATCTCTTCTGTGAGAAAGATGTAGTAATGAGGAGAAAAGGGTATCGCCCACTAGATTCCAAAGTTAGTTTTGTATTCTATCAAGACAGGAAAGGGTTCTGTTTGCTTGCATACTTACTGAATCCACTGTTTCCGATGGCTTTCTGTACTTTCTCAAAAGCCATTCCTATTTTGTACAAGCGTTCATAGACAGCATGAGATACTGGACGCGACGACAGTGGCAGGTTATCCAGATATGGAACGATGGATCGAATGTGGGACATTACGGCCATATCAAAGAGTTCACCAACCGTCTGAAAAGGTGAAATAAGTCATAATAGATAAAGGTTTTTACAGATAGAATATGAGAAATCATGTATATTATTTATTCGGACTTTAGTTTTCACCATTATAATTTATTTTCTTACTACGCTTTGGTTGATGTGCCGTGCAGTATTCTCTAAATGTAATATTTTCCCATATCTATATCTCTGTCCTTGTCTGTAACAGAGCCGCTAGCGCTGTTAGCAGCAGCATGAGACACGTATGCAAATAACCAAGCTGGTTGTGCGAAGTGGTGTCAAAATGGAAGAAGAAAACGGGAGAAAAAAAGCAGAAACAAAACGATACACATCACTAGAGAAGCATCGGAGAAGTATGTGTAGAAACATGGCCGGAAAATAACAGCGAGCGACACATGGGTGACGAGATCGACTCATAAAAACAGGGCATACGAAATAAACTAAACGAACTGTTTAAAACAAGATGCAAAACAAAAAATTGTAAAACGGAAAAATGCTGAGTCGAATTTCTTTCCTCTTCCTTTTTCATTGCGACGGACTCCACGTGTAACATGTAACGTTACATATATATCAATATACCTACTATTATATAAAAGGAAATTTGTATGTGTGCGTGTGTCTGAGTTCGTTTCTCATGGACTCGGAAACGGCTGCGCCGATCTTTTAAAAATTTCACACGAAGGTACGTGAAATGTCTGGGAGTGTTCTTACGTAAATTTAGTATGAGAATGCGTCTGATAAGAATCTAAAGTTGATAATCGAAGATCCAATTAAAGAAGTCGATTTTGATCAAACTTAACTCTTTATACAGCCTAATATCACAAGTACATTTTAGAAGCTTTATTACTGCATAAGCAGAAAAGCCCTCCATAAAAATCAACAGTGGGTTCCTTTATAAGACAGGGGCGCGTTCGAAATTAATGTTTCTTTTTAGAGTGCAATTGAACCATGATACGTTTAATATTAATTTGTACGTTTTACATTAATTCAAGTGATTATGTAAAAATAATTCCATAAAATTAACAGTTGGTAATCAGTCGATTTGTTCAAAAAATGAGCCATTTCACCGATTTCGATGATAATATAATTATGGGAGGGCGAAACATTTGTTTATCTTTATTCAATCCCGGACAACGTCGAGTCTCCATGGTATTTCTAATATGAGAGTCCATCGAATTTAATTCCTGAAAAAACATCAGTTTACACATTACATTGATATTTTTTTTGCAGAAATCCTTGTTTAGATAAACTCCTTAGACTGACTTTTACTACAAACCTAAATAAAGGATTGATAGCCAACATATAGCTAAGATCGACGAAGAAAATAGTGCTCGCATCATGTTCCTTAAAACTCTTTTAAAATACACAAAAAAAACGTGATTAATTGATACCTTTGGAGCATTGTTAAAGTTTCACAAAAATCGGATGTATTTGAATTTTTCACGACGTGCTTTCATCCTTTCTTTGCCCTCTTTGCATTAAACTAAATTAAATTTTGAATAAAATATAGCCCACAATACCACTCGTTATGCCTAGCAGCTGTGTTCTGAAATTCAAATGATCGGTTAATTACTTTAGGAGTCAATCCTGTGCATAGAATATGTAAGCATATACACATCTCTCTCTTTCCCTCTCTCTCTCTCTCTCTCTCTTTCTCTCTTTCTCTCTCTCTCCGAATATATATATATATATATATATATATATATATATATAAAGCTCAACGTCAGTGTGTCTGTCTACCTGGTTTACTATTATACTAAACTGACCACATACAAGGATAGAATAGGTATCAAGAATGTGAAATGGTTATGATAAAGTGAAACACCACGGGGGGATCACTTATCATCAATGCATGCTCATACATTTTCACATAGAGCTACCAAATTTGGCAGGATAATCCACCATGTCGGAAGGGGAAGTCTTGACGGGTTACACTGCTCACTCTCATCAACAAGAGTGGGGCCCCAGGGTCTCACTTATAACTGAAAACTCTGTGCATGCTTACACTGATGTAGATATTCTCGACAAACCTGTTTAACAACAAAATCACACCCTTTGACTGTTGCGGTCCCTAAATGCCAGAAAGCTTTCTGCTTGAATAGTTTCTTCCATCGAACACTTTGGAATTCCCTTCTTGTTACCTGCTTCCCTGGCTGTGCTGATATGCAGAAGTTTAAATGCACCGTAAAACAACATCTTGTTAATCTTTCCAAGGTATTGTCCAAAATAGTAGCCCTTACGCCCAAGTGACAATATACCTTGTTAGGAGTGAGCCTAACCAATATATATATATATATATATATGCGTGTAAAATAATATTTAATAATAATATATATATATGTATATGAATATATATATATTTTTTTTTTTTTTTTTTACACAGTGATAACCACTTATCAAGGCCCGGAAGCCACTCAGGGATAAGGGTTATTGCAAGTACATTACGCATTTCATGTTGAGGTTTTGGGATTTGTGGAATAGGTCGGCATACTTGGTTAGAGCAGTACAGAGAGGGAAAGTAAGAGAGAAAAAGACAGGAAAATTTTTTTTTTTTTTTGTAGCACACGAAAAGGTAAAGCCGTAACAATTACCCACTAGTATGGCATCGAGAGGCCCCACCAGAAACTACTGCATGGTCCAGATCCACTCACCAAATTGCAATACAGCAGTCCCAGTACTTTGCGCCTGCTGATAGGACAGCCTCCTTAGTGGTTAATCCAAGGTTCGGGTCCCTGACTATCAGGCAGATAACGTCAGCCCAGACAAAACGTTTACCTCCAGCACCCTTACTAGTGACATGGCCACAAGGACAGACAGAGACAGAAAAATTTCTGACATCTCAGACTACTGGTCACCAAGTACTACCGACCTTTAAGAAGCTTTTTCTTCACCCTTTGTCAGAAAAATCACTCATTGAATGAGGACTGAATGACAAAATAGGAGAAGCGAGAGTTACTGGAGCTGCCAATAACACATCCACTGTATTATCTACTCTCCATATATTATATATATATTCATGTAAATATATATATGCATGTATGTATATATACAACGATGATTTAAATTCTAATGACTATAAAAGATCAGTAAACAATCATAATTTTGTTTATTTATTATTATAAATTTTTACATTTTTTATTTTCAAATTATTCTAATTGGCGAATGCCTATATCTTTTTATATAAATGTCACACACGTGTTTTGTTGTAGTGGTGGGGTACATCTACATAATTTAGTACTTACTATACTGACGAAAAGAAATACAGAGATTACTTACTAATCTATTGAGAAAATTTGTAATTTCAGATAAATTAGTTTAGGGGTTAATCTTGTCCATACAAATATATAAACACATACACGACGTTATAAAGACAGGGAATAGATTATTAATAATTGACTGGTCTGTTGCACTATTGAAAACAGTGTATAATCGCGGATAATTTTATTGACACCTTAATAGAGCACATTGCTGCAAAGATGGGTTCTTTTTTCCATGCTCGAAAGTTGTTCACACTTCAAAGTATTTTATATCTCTACAAGGCCACTATTTGCTGGGCCGATGGCTCTTAGACAAGGTCCAAAAAGAGTCTCCAAACTAATAGGTCCCATGCTATCAACCAAACTACAACCCAAATGTTGTATCGCTGTGCCTGTTTTACAAATATTTTAATGGAATGGGTTCCGACGAATTCAATACACTTGTGTTACCCTTGACATAAATACACCCAACAAACCTGACAAGATGCAAAATCCCACTCCCTACACTGCAGAAATCCTTAGATTTTGAAAAGCTTTTTATTCTAACAGTTTCTTCCCTCAAACTTTTTTTTTTTTTTTACAAAGGAGGCACCACCTATTAAGGCCCGGAGGCCCTCGAGGATAAGGGTTAATAGGTATACATAAGTAGCGAAAATTTTGTAAATTGGATTACTTAGGGGGATGATTCATCAAGAACTTGTTTACATTGGACTTGAAGACAATCAAAGTGTAGTCAGCTGGAAAGCAGACAAACGAAAGAGAGTTCCACAGGCGTGCAGTTCTAAGAAACAAGCTTTGTTCATGAAATGTACGCTTAGGTTTAGGCACAGATGAAGAGTGTGGAAAATTATTGATAGTGGTTTTGGCTAGACGGGTGTTTTTCGTGAAAGTTTGACGAGGGGGGACCATAGATTGAAGCTCAGACGAGCACTTTCCATGAGAATAATGATAAACGGGATCGCAACATCTCTTCTGTGGGAAAGAGGTTGTAGGGAAGAGAAAAGAACATTCCCCACTAAGCTACTAAGTCTATTTTGAACTCGGCACAAGCAGGATAAGCTGCTTCTAGCAGTTCTTGCCCAGATGTGGCAACAGTATTCCATCATTGGTCGTACCTGGCTTTTATATAGATAGAGAATTGCATCAGGAGTGAGATATCTACTGATCCCTGCTTCCCTGGCTGTATTGACATGCAGAAGTTCAAGTGTAGTGTGAACAGACATTTCACTGATCATCTCCCTATATAGTGTCCTTGTCGAATTGGTCCCAAATAGTGCCTATTTACAATGTCTCCCCACGGGACAGAGTTAGACACCAGGGTCGTTTTTTAATGTGGAGAAAAGGAACAAAAATAAAAATTGTCTCAGTCGTGAAGGACCTCTCCTCCACTGACAGGGAACAAGAAATTGAAGTGCAGCATCTGAAGAACAGATACTACACTTTGAGTAGCGCCTTATGTTCAAATGTCTTATTTGGGGTAAATCAACAATAAAAGAATAGACTAAATTTCAAAACGCATATACATACCATGCCTGTTGGTCCAACAACTGTACTAGAGAAAGGTTTCAGAATATTGTCGATCATGATATCCATTTGGTAGTTAATCTGGACCATAATTCCTTGACGAATGCTTCCAAGTAATTTTGTTGACATTTTGGTAAGGTGGGGATTCCAGACGATGACGTTTTTGATTTTAGTCGGCGTTTCCAAAATAACTGTCCAAGTAATTCCAGAAATGACTGGCTGCCCAGGTTTCTGAAATAAAAAAAAAATATCAAGTGTGTTAAACTGTAAAAACAAAATGTAAAACAAAAAAACTACATTTATTTTGAGATTTTCTTTACATGCAAAATTGGAATCTGGCCTCTTTGCACGCTTACTTAAAATGCAGTATCTTAGCATGCAAAATTTGGGTCCAGACACTTAGCACACTAAATTATAATCTGGTCTATGCATACTACATTAAGAGCAGGTTCTTTGTATATTATATTCGAAGCTAGCATGCTAACTTAAAATCTCATATATCAGATGCTAAATTGAAATTGAACATATTTTCATGCTAAACTGAGATCTGCCCCTTTTGCATGCTAACTAAACATTTGATGCTAAATTAGGATTCGATCATTTTGCTTGCTACATTGCGATCAAGCTTATTTTAATGCTAAATTGGAATCTGGTCTTTTTTCCTGTTTAATTAGGATTTGGTCTTTTTTAATATTAGATAGGGATCTGCATTCAATATTGGAGTCCAAACTTTTTGCACATTTACTTCAGATCAGGCCTTGTTCCACGCTAAGCAGAAAAAGAATTTCTCTTTATTATGAACCTCTTCTATATCAACACGCATAAGATATCAACTAAAGATATACAGGATGGAACGATAAAAATGTCGTCCTAAAGAAACAACACTACAGATTTATTTAAAAACTTTTATTGAAAAAAATCAATTAAATGTAGTCGCCTTCAGTTTCAATCACCACCTTGATACGGGTTCAGAACTGAGAGAACGTCTTTTCCATAAGCACTGGCAGGAGCTCGAGAATACTTGGTGAATCACAATGATCAGGTTTTGGTGATGTTATTGACGTGTGACCAAATGAAGTAGCCCAGCAGGTTCAAGTCAGACGAGGACGAGTAATGGAAGAGTACAAAGTTGTAGCACTCACTCTAAAACCAAGCGTGGTTCTCTTTGGACTTTTGAGCCGATGATGAGTCCTGCTGCCACATATAAGGTCTGCCAGCGGCCACCTTATTGCATCAGGAGATCTATACACTCTTAAGCACATCCAGGTACACTTTGGTGTTGACTTTCAAGCCGACTTCGAAGATGCGAGGTGGCATGATGTGGCTCTCATTTGAAAGCACACCAATGACCATACCCATGGCTGGAAACTTTGTTTGCATCACTCTGGGCATGCCCCTGTTATTTGTGACAATCCAACAATGCATTTTGAGGGTGCTGGCAATGGTCCTGTTGTCATAACTTGTATCAGTAAAAGCATGAGTTGTACAAAGGCACATCTCTGATTTTGCTTGTTGAACATTGTGTCACTTTCAGACATGACAGAAGGCTCCTATTGCTCTTAGGATTTTATACAACTGACCAACTAGTAGATAGTCTGCAACAAAAAAGAAAACCAGTTTTCATCAAACGGAAATGGAATCATTTCGTTTTTTCTAGGGCGACAATTTTATCATTACACCCTGTATTATCCAATATCCGGGGGGAATAATATTGAGCTATTCATAACGTTATGAGTCGTGTCTTGGTCTTTGTTTGCTTCAGCATTTTTAGGATGAATTATTTGGATTATTTGTGTTATAATCACACGTTTCTGCCGATGTAACATCCATTTGGATTTCCAAATTTGATTAATAGATTATTAACGTCTTGCATGTTATTGTCACAACGTTTCTGTCGATGTAAAAGTTTAGAACCTGCATGTAATTTTAAATGAAACCCTTTATTTTATACACATGGGTAGATTGCGCTCGTTCTGTCAGTCATTATCAAAGAAATATCGAAAGTATTTCTTAATTGTATTTTTACTATCGCCTGTACTGAGGATTTAATCTTCAACCTTCAAAAGACTATTACCTAGAACCGAGTATTATCTAGGACCTGGACTTGTAACGCTATAGGAAAATTCCTAAGTAATATTCAGTTCTAAGAAACAGTCTTCTGGAGGTTGAAGTTTCAATCCTCAATACAACCAATACTAAAAACATAATTATAATTTATTTTCAATTCTGTTTTTAATGTAATTTATTAAAATATTAGTTGTGCTCAAAAGCTCAATGTAAATAAAAATCAAATGACCCTCGTTTGTTTTTATTTATCTCCGGCAATAAGGGAGGGGTGCAAAACCGAAACAGACCAGAAAAACATCTAACAAGTCTGCAGTAAACTATGTCCAGTCAGATTTAGTTAGTGATATTAAACTGAACTTGTAATATTACTTCCGGTGAGAGGTTCAGTTTCCTAAATTTATTCATTTATTTATTAAATTGTAAAGTAAAAACGCCCCTGATCATGTTAAGAATGATTGAATGATTTTCAAAATAATAACGTTCTCATACCACGGTCAGTAAGTTGCAAATATGATGCAGAAAGCTATTCTTAACATGGTGAGGGGGTTTTGTTAATTATTCTGTACTAACAATAAAATAAATAAATTAATAAATAAAAATTAGTACAAAAATTGGTAAACCACAAGAGCAAGCGACTTAAAACAGATTTTTTATATCAAGAAGCAAGTGTGAGCAGACATCGTTTGCTATGAATTTGAGTCGGGCGTTTTTCTGATTTGCCATCACATCTTGGTTATCTAAAGACATTCTTGAATTGGGCATAAATATCTCTGAGTTTGAGCAGAGATATCTGAAGAAGGTCGGAAGTTATATCGACTGAAACGTTTTGAGAATAACGTCTAAGGTGAAAAAAGTAATCCCAAAAATACAGAAAAATGACAAACAAACAAAAAATATAGCAAATAACAACAAACAAACAATAGAAAATAAAAAAATACAAACAAACAAACAATACAAAAATGCAAACAAACAAACAATAGAAAATAAAAAATATACAAACAAACAAATAATAGAAAATAAAAAAATACAAACAAACAAACAATAGAAAATAAAAAAATACAAACAAACAAATAATAGAAAATAAAAAAATACAAACAAACAAACAATAGAAAATAAAAAAATACAAACAAACAATAGAAAATAAAAAAATACAAACAAAAAAACAATAGAAAATAAAAAATATACAAACAAACAAACAATACTTCGTACGGCATAATCACGTTGACACACCGGTTCCCGTCAGACCACTGAAGTTAAGCAACGTTGAGCCTGGTCATTATTAAAATTGGTGACCTATTTGGGAATTCCAGACGCTGTATGTAGGAGGACGTCTATACCTTCCTGCAAGAGTTGCAAAAACCTAACGTCGTCATCTCCCCTAATGGGATATACATGTTTGTGAATTTCATACCCCCATGAAACTTCCTCCTTTGGAGAAAGCCGGTTAAACCCACATGGAGTTAGTGCCGTTTTCATTTCCATTTAGTCGGGGGATAAAAACGGGATCAATCAAAGGATATATCCTGTGAACAAGACCAAACAGGAATAAAAGTTTATCATTTTAAATATTTTGGGTTTTTTTTATACCTGAATGTCCATCTTTAGTTCGAATTCTTTTTCAGTTTTCACATGTCCTTTGAATTTGATTCCGTTCAAGGGCAAATCTAATTTCACCATGACGTCAGGCAATGTCATATCTTTGGTTTGAAGAATGGTGAAATGTCCATCGGTTTGTATGATGCTGGCCTGCCAAACAAGAAGATGAAAAAAGAGTTAAATCAGTAACAAACAGACAAGTATACATTGTCAAAATAGCGATCTACCTGTAATTATAGTAACTTATAAAAATGTATATGGCAATTAAGCTACACAGTCTTTCATGTTTGTAGGAAATAGTCAGGCTAAAATATCTTCTACCCTAATGTGGCTGAAACATGGAAGACTCTGTATAACTAAATTATCATATATCTTTAAATAAATTACTACTTTTTTCTATTCACTTAATCATCATCATCATCATCATCATCATCATCATCGTCGTATGAATCCAAAGAGTCCATTGTTGGCATTGGTTTCCCCATTATTTTTCTAGTCAGAATTTATTCTAGAAATACATTAGAAATTACAAGAGTAACAATGTGAAGGTTGCCTACATCCTAAATGAAAGTGATTTTTATGGAATGAACTAGATTTGAAATTGTGCCACCTAGGTCGTCAGTCCGTGTCGTTAACCACCAAACCACCGTCACTCCTCTTACTCACGTACTGAACACGGTTGAAGCAAATGCTAAAATATCATATCTCCTTATATCATTTTAAGTGGATACATGAAATAATAATATCTTTGTAATTGTATAGATAATGCCTCCTATTTTTGTAATTAAAAATGTTGAAGACCAATGAAGACGGGAGTGGTATCATTTCATTTAATAATTTATTTTTCTACATAGTCACAACCATTCTTAATGCATTTTTGCCAGCGATGTGGTATGGCTGTGCATGGGGGTCCATTGCGTTTTGTCACTCACATCTCTTTCTCCAGTCTGAAATCGATGAACCCATATATATATATATATATATATATATATATTTCAGATCAGAAGAAAAGGTTAATCTCAGAAGCTTGTCAAAACAAGTTTCTGGGATTGACCTTTACTTCTGAAATGGAACACGTACATCTAACCTATTGCCAAGGTCGCTGGAAAAATGGTGGGATTCTTCTACTGCTCCAGTAGATATCTCACTGCTGATGCAATTCTCTATCTGTATAAAACCCAAGTACGTCCAAGGATGGAGTACTGCTACCATATCTGGGCAGGAGCTGCTAAAAACGACCTATCCTGCCTTGACAGAGTACAAAATAGACTTCGTAGCCTAGTGGGGGATGCCCTTTTCTCTTCTCTGCAACCTCTCTCCCACAGAAGGGAAGTTGCGAGCCTGTCTTTGTTTTATCATTATTTCCATGGCAAGTGCTCGTCTGATCTCTAATCTCTGGTCCCCCCCCTCGCCAATCTTTCACGAAAAACACCTGTCTAGCAGAAACCACTGTCAGTAATTTTCCCCACTCTTTATCTGTGCCTAAATCAAAACGTAGATCCCATGAACAAAGCTTCTTTCTGTGGGACTCTCTTTTGTTTGCCTGTTTCTCACCTGTCTACATCTTGGATGTCTTCAAGTCTAACATAAACAAGTTCCTGATGAACCGCCCCCTTAAGTAAGACACCTTATCAGATCTCCATTACTAAAGATTACTACGATATTGTCCCATTGATTACTGTACACGCAATAACCCTTATCCTCGAGTGGCTTCCGGGCCTTGATAAGTGGTAACTTCCATGTAATATATATATATATATATATATATATATATATATATATATATATATATATATATATATATATAGTATAAAACTAATCAACATATATTAATAAAGGAAATCTGAAACAACATTAGTAATGTATATATATAAAAAAATTGTATATATATTTTTAACTTTTATATATTTTTGATAATTAAATAAGAATATAAATATATAAATAAATTAAAGATAATAGTAGGGGATGTAAAGTAGTATGATGGATAAATACAACAGACTGATTAAAAAAAATCCATTTTGAATTTGGAGACAAGGATGAGTGTCACAAGTAACAAAGACATTTTTTATTATAGTATAAGTTAGCAATGTTAATCTGGAGTAGGAAACTAGATCCAATATTCGGAACATTTTTTTGTTCTTGTGATTAATGGAGGTGGTCTTTGATCAATACTACAGGGGAGCCATGATTAAATAAACTGTTTTGTTTTTAAATCCCCGAAACAATTTCATGGTAGACAACTGATGATCTCTGGACTATTGTGAATTCAAGAAAGGAAGTTGATGCATTGATTGCAGGTGATTAAGTGACTTACTGACTAAATAGTTTTCTAACAAATGATAAAAAATATAAAAATTAAATAAGTTTTTTATACAGTTTATAAAACCTCCAAGACTTATATATATATTTTCTAACGGGGATATACATGCGACTGGGGACCGCTTGTGAATTTCATACTCCCATGAAACTTCCTCCTTCAGAGGAAGCCGGTTAAACCCTGATTAGGGTTGGTGCTGACTCTTAAAGTTTCAAAAGGGTATCAGCAAATTGTTTAGACAGAAAATCTCTATGTAAATGTGTCCTCATTTGTTTTAAACGTTTGACACGTTTCCACAGTGCGGAGGATTTCAAACATGCTTTCAAATCATCTGCCTTAGTTCCCCTGGAAATACCTTGTAATGTTTGCCTTAAATACCTGTTGGAACTAGGTAAATCCTGCAGTCTTCTATTAACAGCTTCTAGAGCTTTTTATGAGACATTGTAACTTTGTCCCACACGATCAAAGATCATCTCATGAGAACTTCAGCAAAACTATAACTTTTACTTATATTGCAAACAGGTTTATCAGTTGTACTCAGATCCAAAGGAGCTTAAATGATGTGTGAGCTGTTCGACCTCCAAGGAGTAAAGTTGCAGCAATTCCAGAACGTGCTACAGTTTAGGCTATTTCCTTTCTCTGCCTGAGTTTGACCAGCAATAAATTAGTGACAAAAATTTTCTAGTTGTTCTTGTTGCATCTAAATATATAATCCTTTTTTTGTATCGGTCACTTGCTCAATGATTGTTCTATATGCATATTGTTGGTCTGGCAAAAGTTTGAGCACGTTGTCATCAATGATTCTTGTCAGTGAATCAATATCGTATGAAGTTTCTTGCAAAACATGTATAAGTTATTCACTTCACTTTGATGAGTTTCAGGTAACCTATATTTCTTTGCTAAATTCTATTTCTCTCTCATGGAATCTTTGTTGTTACTGATATTCATATTCTTTGGATAAATAATCCTTATATTTCTATCAAAATGCTAAAGGCTTACTTACTTCAAGTTTTGAGAATTATTGCAAAACGGATTCTTAGAGAAGTCTCAGCTATAGTTCTGTCCAACTGATTGGGATTTTCTAACAAATTTAAATTCAAACAAGATTTTTTGTAATTGTCAACAGTTTGTTCTTCAATAGATTTTAGAAAGGAAAATAAAGTCGGTCCTCTTATTTCATGAAGAAGAAGTCTCAAAAAGACACATTCACGGTGACTTGGGTGCACAGAGTAATCTCTTCCAATTCTAGTGTCAAATTTTGCACCTGGATGACCCTCAACAGTAGCTCCTCATTTTCTCCTGTGCCATGTGTTGTTAGTCCATGTGTAATAAAATGGAACCTGATTATAAATTATCCTGTTCATACAATTTAAAAGTGAAGTAAGAGTTGTGGTCTTTGGAGTTTAGTGCGATCATTTACAAGATCATTTACAAGATGAACTGTAAACTGCTGAATTGGAGGAAGCCTTCTATGAATAAGAAAATCCAAAACTACATCAAAATGTTTCATTAGTGCGGATGTAGCGAGTAACTTCATGACTAACATTTTCTGTAAGGAAAACATGGCGGCATTAGATCCATTATTTATGTATTTGCAAACATATTTAATAGACTTCACAGAATTGTAAAGATAAACATTAATTCGGTGAGCATTAAATGTCTTTGAAAGTAAGGGAGAGTAAGAAAGTACAATCCACCTATTTTTAACCTCATGCGTGCCAACCATAGTTTCAAAGCCACCATCTTCAGGCGATCTTCTCTTATAAGAACGATGACCATCCTCCCGTAAAATTGAGTTTCAAGTAGAAAGTTTTTTGGGTATCTTTTTGTACATTGAATTTCTATTGATATTACCACAAGGTTCATGCACCATGTGACTCTTTACTACTTCGAATAACTGATATAATGAAATCAATTAGATTGGGTGTGATTTTTTTAGTAAGCCTGAATAATATATGTGTATGAGGCAAACCTCTCTTTTGCCACTCAATTGTGTACATGTAGCGTCGTAGTTCTGATTTGTTTACTAGATTTATCACTTTGATTATCTCCAAACGAAACACTCTAGCTAAAGGATCTTGTTGATGTGTGTATGTTTGTCCAACGAGAAGTTCATTTGAATTTCTTTCCACTTTGGATTTGAAGTGAATGCGATAAAAATATTTTGGTTTTGTATATTTCTGACGTCATTGGGTCTTGGGTCTCCATGCATATATCACAAAAAATATTTAAAACTAAATACAACCTGTGAAGTTAGAAGGTAAAATGCATATCTGACCTATTTTTCTTTCTTGCCCATAGTTATTTATATGATCTTTAAGATTCATGTAGGAATCTACTCTTTGTTTGTTTTGATGAGTTTTGATATATAAAAGTTTTTCTGCTTCAAATTTTGCAAACATATCAACTGCAAACTGATGGAAGAGATTTTGACTTTTATGAAGATGATTGAAAGAATTATCTCTGATCATAAAATGGTACGCATAAAAATACAAACATGAATTACATTTTGTGGTATTTCCAAACCATGGAATCCCCAAATGGTATCCATCTTATCCATATACAAATAGTAGGGGATATTAAAAGCTGTCATAATATCTGTGAGTTTCACATACACGTTTCAGCGTGTTATCTCTTGAATAAAGAATTATGTCTCTATCACTAAAACTTTCATCAGCTACAATAAGTGCCACTTTGTTATATGTTGGTAAATTGAATCGCCTAACATGTTCATTGGACTCTTTTTATATGTGCATTAATAACTAATCGAAATTCTGTTGATAAATCTTACTCGATGGCTGTTTTAACGTTAAATGGAATGTTTAGCATAAAACATAATCCTAACGGGAGTGATTCTATAAAAGATATTTGCAATAACAAAAACAAAAATACACGTACATCTATTAAAAATGATTTTGAGTCAAGTGAGATGTGATAAAAGGACTATAACTAAAAAAATATTTTTTGTTGTATTTTTGAATTATTTTAATTTAAAAACAAATTT
Organism: Euprymna scolopes; assembly: GCF_053919585.1. Lineage (NCBI taxonomy): Eukaryota > Metazoa > Mollusca > Cephalopoda > Sepiida > Sepiolidae > Euprymna > Euprymna scolopes. The sequence continues at coordinate 11,405,248 of NC_136498.1, forward strand.
TAATTCGATGATTAAACTGTAAAAATCTCTTCGAAAAGTAAAGAAATTTCATTTCTTTGCATTTGAAAATTTCAAGAAACCATTAAAAATATTTGTAGTAATTTGTAGCATGGAAAGAAATGAATTTTAATTTTATTTTCGAATGAATAATAACAATTCAATGGCTGCTCTTTCCTCATTAGTCAGAGAACAAATCCTTTTCGACTGAGTAATAATTGCCTATCACAATCTTCATTTATACTTCATAAAATCGACCTTGTGTTTTATTTTGGCTTACTCTATCTATCTCATTATTTAATTGTTTTATTTATTTAATAATATTAACTGAATCGCCATCTAAAGTATAAATGGTTTTTGTTTATTTTTTTTTATTACTAAAATATAGTTTAAGTAAAATAAGTTGTTTGGAAATATTGTCGAAACCAATTAAGGTGACTGAAATGGAATTTGACCAATATTTAAACAATTTATGATACAAAATGGAAGAGGTAAACTAAACGCCTTTAAGTAACTTTGATATTTAAAAACAAATCAATTACTTAAAAGGGACAAGAACTCACAGACAGAAAATAATACCAAATAGTTTAACCCTTCCATTTTTATCATAAATTATTTAAATATTGGTCAAATCATATTTCGGTAACATAAATTGGTTTCGACATTGCTCACAACAATTTATCTTTCTTAAATTATATTTTAGTAAAAAAAATTAAATTCTATTCTATGAGATAGACTCTATAATTTTATTATACCACACTTGTTCAAACTAAAACACGCTTATCACAATATTCTTATGTGGATTTATATTTAAAATAAAAACACTAGTTATACTTTGTGACATATTTCTATTCTACAGAGGCCAGGCGCGAAGATAGACCCCATAATTTAATTATACCATCTGTCTTCAAATAAAAACATACTTATCAAAGTATACTTATGCAGATATATATCAAAAATCCTTTTTTTAAGTTTGTGGTGTATTTCTATTCTGTGGAGGCCAAATAAGAATGTGGATCCCCACAATTTTATTATACCATCCCTGTTCAAACTGAAACATACTTATGAAAGTATTGTACTGTTATCAAAAACGCTTGGAAAAGTTGTTTTTTCTTTTTTAGTTTTTTATTTCCACTCTTTGGAAATCGAGCGCAGACACAGATCCTACACTTTTATTAAACCACCCCTGTTAAAAACGTAAGATACCCATTGCTGATTCTTGATACCTCTTCTATCACTGTATTTGGCCAGTTTAGTTTAATAGTAAACAATGTAGGAGCCTATTCTTATACACACACACACGCACACACACATACACACAAATACGTTTAGCTTTGTTATATATATATATATATATATATATATATATATATATATATATATATATATATTACTTTTATATCACATTAAATCTTCTTTATGTAAACACATAATATTGAAGGTGGTCTTTATGTAAACATGTTAGATTACTCACACCTGAGAGTATATTATATCTCTACAAAGCCACTAATAGCCTATGCATGCAGTATTGCTGCCATATCTGAGCTGGTGCATCTACCACTAATCTCTCGCTCCTAGATAGGGTTAAAAAAAATTGCCAATCTACTAGGCCCCACACTATTGAGCAAACTCCAACCTCTGTTCCATCGCCAAAATGTGGCATCCCTTTGCCTGTTTTTCAAGTATTTTAATGGAATTTGCTCGGATACACTCAAAGTACTAGTACACACTTGTATTAAATAGTCCCAACAAACCCAACAAGCAGCAAAATCCCACCCCTACACTGTAGAGATTCATAGGTTATAGCATTATACTCAAATAGTTTCTTCCCTCGAACTGGCATCTTGCTGCCTAACTTGTTACATAGTATCTCAGAAAATCTAGTTCCAATTAGTAGCCCCTTACGACTAAGTGGCACTGTGCATTGTTTAGGGTGAACACTTATATATATATATATATATATATATATATATATATATATATATATATATATATATATGATTGTTGAGCTGGATTAAATCCGACGATATGAAATAAAATGGAGGTGGAAGGACCTGGATACTCAACGTTTCGCCCGATTTATGCGGGCTTCTTCAAGAGGGATGGTCATTGACGAGAGAGTCGGAGGATTGGGGCTATATATAATGATGGGGGAGAGCAGCGTGTTTTCCTTATGTAAATTAGATGTTATATATACATGTATATACATTTTATGAGAGAAGAACTAATTAGAGTAAACTAGTGTAGTGGATTACGTCTAAAAGATAAAATATCGTAGAGATTAAAAATTGTGTTTGGAAATATAGCGGTGATAGATTAAATAAATAAAATGACACGAGATTACGAAAGAATCTTTTTTTTTTTTTTTTTTTTTTTTAAATTAGAAATAATGGAATTGGGATAAAATAGCGCAGTAACTTAAAAGATGGTATCTAAAAATAAGAATAGGAGGTGATAAAATGGAGTCTAAAAATAGATAATGATAAAATACAGTAAATAAGTAAAATAAAAATAAAATTAAGTGAAATTACGAATTTCTTTTTTTTTTTTTTTTTTTTTTTTTTTTTTCGCGTTTAACCTTTAACAATTAGGGATCTAACACGTAAAATTATAACTAACACCAACATTAACACCAAAGCCGGAATATATTCCATACCCTGCCTTGATTGTGGAAAAATATACGTAGGAGAAACTCAACGTAATTTAAATAAAAGAATATATGAACACAAAAGAGATGTAAAAAACAACAATACACTCAACGCCATATTTTGTCACATCATGGAAAACGACCACCATTTTGATTTTAACAAAGCAACTTTCCTTAAACACATACATAACAGATCCACACGACGTTTAATTGAGTCAGCTATAATCTCCCATTCCAGCAAAATAATTAAGCAAAGAAAAGGTTTTTTCCACGTTGCTCCCTTTCTGTCGAAAATAATTATCAAAGAAAACAACTTAGACACCGGTTAAACGCGAAAAAAAAAAAAAAAAAAAAAAAAAAAAAAAAATTCGTAATTTCACTTAATTTTATTTTTATTTTACTTATTTACTGTATTTTATCCCCCCTCGCCAATCTTTCACAAAAAACACCCGTCTAGCTTAATCCACTGTGAAAAATTTCCCCCACTCTTTATCTGTGCCTAAATCAAAACGTGGATTCCATGAACAAAGCTTCTTTCTTAGAACTGCACGCCTGTGGAACTCTGTTCCGTCTGCCTGCTTCCCACCTGACTACAACTTGGATGTTTTCAAGTCCAACGTTAACAAATTCCTAATGAACCGCCCCCTTAAGTAAACACTTCATCAAATCTCCACATTAACGTAATGTACGTACTTGCAATAACCCTTATCCCTGAGTGGTTTCCGGGCCTTGATAAGTGGTGACCACTGTGTAAAAAAAAAAAAAAAAAAAAAACTGTCCATAGTTTCCAGCTCTCAAACCCATCAATAATGCAGAGAAACAGCTATTTATCGAACGTTACCACTATTTAATATTTCAAATGGTTCTAACATTCGCAGGCAATATGAATTGGAACTAATGCCTAGAAGATATTGGCAAGTTTGCTATTAAGAAGCTAGAAACTTTTTCTCACCCACCAGTATCCTATATGTCCATAAATAAAGCCACCATTCCTCTCTGCATAGAGCATTGTTATTACCTTAGGGTTGGTGCATCAATCACTATCCTCTTAATTTTGAACTAGGTAAAAAATAATCTCCAAGTGTATAAACTAAAAAATTGTGCACTGTCTGTCAACTCCAGTCTTTGTCACATCACCATAGTGTTGTATAATAATAGTGTTATACAAGTACTATATTTAAATGTGCTCTGATGAACTTACCAAAGGAAAATATCTCATACTAACCCGACTAGCAGAAAAATCTCATTGTGGTTACTAGATGTGGAATAAATATTCTACTCTAGTAGCATTTTTTCTCTGGACACACACACGCACACACACACATATGTATATATAAAATTATTTACTATAATAATTATTAATTATTAAATATATACATACATACATACATATATATATATATATATATATATATATATATATATATATTTATTTATAATTATTGCTATAATTATTATTTTAATACCTACAGACACTAGTGTTTCATTCTTTTGAGAATCGTCAGTGTAAGGAGTTACGATTACAGCCAGTCGAGAGATTCGAACCCAGCCGCGAAGCCATCACTCCATTAGAAAGAAACAAACCACACGGCCAATGTTAATCGTGAGAAATACAGTTGAAATTGACATTTATATAAAGTGTGAATGTCAAAACGGTCGGAAGTGATCTTATGATTATAATATCATGACCTGTGCACGTGAGCTTAAGTGACCGACTTTGGGACAATTAATCGGAATCGGGAATCGAAAATGTCGGAACTTTTCAGGGTAACAGAATCAGTATCTAAATTGGAGAAAAAAACAATTCAAATTTGTTGTTTTTATTTTTGTTTAGAACTTAACTTTACAATAGTGAAATAATTAATATTTTATGATTTTAAACAACCAATAGAACTAGAATATGTAGATTATAGTGCTCTTAAAAATATATGCCAATATTTCATAGGTTTTGATGTAATTCGACCCCTCCCATACTAGATAAAGCAATTATATTTAGAAATTTTAAAGAATCAGCATCGGAACAAAATCAAATATAAAAGACAATAAAAAATCGTTTTGCCATCGCAAAGAAGGCATACACTTTTCCGAGGTCGATACACCTAAAAAATTCCGATTTTTCCGATTCCCGATTCCGATTAATCGTCCCAGTATTAATTTAAATATATAGTAATGACGAAAGCCTTGAATCCTAATTTGCATTTTTATCTTTTAATAATAAATTAATGCTTAGAGTTATTCATTTGTAATTTATAGCATTACATCACCCATGTATATGCAATAGTTTCTTTGATATTAACAGAATTGAATTAGTTATTTAAAAAAAAATTATTCATAATGAAGGTCGAGCTCATTTAAATAAAACTTTTCTTGTGTATCTAGCTAGAAAGAAATATATAGTGACGCATATATTTTCTCCCTCCTCCATGTTTTCTGCCGGCATGCAGAAATGTAAATGTAATATGAACAAACATGATGCCACCAATCACCCCAATAAGCCTCCAATATACCTGGCCTCATCATTGAAATAAAAGAAAAAAAGTAAAACCAAACAAACAACATTTAAATAAATTCATCAAATTGGTCTCGAACATTTGATATGGAATCTTCTTACTATAAGAACATGTAATAATATTGAAGAAAGCCAGAATTTGGAGACTGTGTACCTTCACTTTGGCTTGCAAGTCCATCGTTATCTTTTCATCATTCCGATTCAAGTCCCAGCTGGAAACGTACGTAAATATGGAATGCTCGATAGAACTTGTTCTTTTCAACATGTATTCAGGAGTAAAAAATCCTTTCCAGGTTTCTGGAAAACAAAAATAAACACGACGTAAGAGGATGCTGCCTCTCAGGTGAAACAGAAGCCAAGACATGTACATGCGAGTATTATGTTATTTCTAAACAGTTCACTTCTTATAAGTAAAAGCAAAAAAATACTCGAGCTGAGATCGGAACCAAAACAATGAGTCAAGTAGGATAACCGTTAGGTCAGCTTGACACTTCTGTAACAGAGCGTATATGAGCACGTATGAAAATATCATAAACAGGGAAGGATGATGGCAAAGGATTGTATTAGCAGCAGGAGCAGCAACTGAACGAGTATGCAAATTGGTAAGTGTGCTCGAGCTTGCGTCTGAAGAAAAAGAAAAAAAAGGACACCACGTGTTTGGGGAGAAACAAAGTCGACACTGAAAGAAATAGACGTGTAAAGTGAAGATGAGAGTGAGCTGGCTATGTCCAGCGTGTTGTCAGAAGAAAGGGAAACGCGGACCAGGTTAAATGGACATGTGACTGAGAGAAACTTTTTAAGTGGTGTCAATAAATTTACTAAAATTGCAAGATCAGAACAAGTTTCGAGTCTCATTCATGGCACCTCTTTATTTATTTGGAAATTATTATTTAATATTATTGCAATATTTTCCATTTTTTATAATTATTTAAGATTTCTCAGATTTAAAAATGAGAAAAATTCCATAATGTATTTAATGTCTAGTATATGTGAAGTAAAAATAAAAATTGCCTCCGCCTATAAGAATCCCTCCTGTACTGGCCTATGACAGAAAAGATATAGTGCAGTGTTAAAACATGTACTACACTTTGCTCCCAATGTATGTGACTTTTGGTCTTTCCTTCCATTGTCTAGAAGGCATCAGGAGAGTAATCTATACTGTAAGAAATTAATTATTTTTGAATTTCTATTGTCTAAAAACATAATAATATCATCATCATCAGCATCATATTCGTTTCATGTCTGTTTTTCATTCTGGCTTTTAAAAAGCGACTTTAAGTGTTAGCTATTCACTGTGCTAAAAAGACCGAATGTTGACAATGTTGTATTCTTTTCGGTAACAGAACTGGTGCCAAAATTGAACATGCTGCAGCATGAAGAAAGAATTGCATGTGATTAAAATACAACAGTTTTCTTGATTCGTTGTGCGGATAAGTGAAGTAACTGGTTTTGTCAGGTGGGTGTCTCCCAATTGGCTTGGCCCATAATAGTGTGTGATACCAGAAACCATTGTGAACTGTCTCTTTCGTCCCGCCAAGCTAACAGAACATCTAATAAAACTTCCTACTGTTTTGACTAAAGACTTTTTTAATTTTCATGAACTTTAAGATATGTTCGATATTTTGCAGGTGACCCTGGGAAGAGAGGCATTCGGTGGGTTGCACACAAGCAAAATAATTCCAACTGAGGAATACAAGGCTTTCCATCATTGTCTATTGGAATGCATAATTTAACCAGAAATATGTGAGAGGATATCGGTCAAAAAGTCGAAACAACAGACAATGGGAAATATTAAATATTCTAGGATGAAAGTTTTATAGAAAATGATACAACAGAAAGTGGGCAACAGTTAATCACAGAGCGAGGACAAGCTAACACATTTTCTTCACTGTCAAAAGATCCACATCACATTCCCATCATGCGCCTTTACTAATGTCAACACTGACATAACTAAACTGAAAACTGTTCTCAGTGTGAAATAAACAAAATATTTTCATAAACCAGCTGTGTTGTGTTTTAATCGCTGTCAGTATGTACGTATATATCATAGACCAGTGACAAAAGTCGATTTAGAAATTATATAGACTGAAAAGCACATAGACTGATCGACTGCAGTAAATATATAACATATATATGCTGATTACGCACATTATTTGGATTAGTTGGACTATTGTTTTCATCTTCAGTGTTATTCGCATACTATTTGAGCCGACGTAACATCCAACCATCTTAAGATGTATCTTGTTGAACTCAGAAATCTTTCTGCAATGACACTTGGCATAGTAGATAAAGTATTTTGTAAAAATCAGTTGTAAAGTACTCTCTTCTGGAGGTTAAAGGTCCAATCCTCAGTGCAAGCAACAATCAAAATACAATTGCAAATTATTAAGGACTTCTACATAGTGATGGATAGCAGAACAAGAGCATGCTACCCTTGTGGATTGAATAAAGGGTTCCATTTGAAAATCTGTGCAGATTCCCGAGTTTGACAAGCTCTACCTGTTTTTATGTGTGCAGTATTATTACTTATCTTCTGAAGCAGGTCGGACTGAAACATTGTGCGAATAAAATTAAAAAATGAGAACAGTAGTTTGACTAATCCAAATAATCCCCCAAAATTCAGAAACATGCTTAAAGAAAAAGATATGGAAGAAAATAGCATCCTTTTCACTCATTTTGTTTTTTCATTGTAACATATTGAAAAACAGATGAACTAGAACATTTAGTACATGGAGTACATGGCTAAAAGAATTAAGAACACAAAAACATTTAAAAGAACAGATCCGATATTTCGATCTATTCAAACAACCTACATCATTTAGTGTAGAAGAGATGATATTTTGGTCGATTCAAACGACGTTACTCATGTCTAGACATTTTTTTTCCACACCAAATGAGTATGGTCGTTTGAATCGCTCAAAATATCGGTTCTTCTAAACTAAATGATTAATAAACCGAAATATCGGTTCTGCTTTCTTCACTGTGTTAATGTTCTTAATTCTACTAGCCATGCATATTCACTATACATTAAATAAGTTCGTTTGAATAGACCAAATATCGGGTCTGTTTTAAAGATATGTTTTTATTTCTACTAGTTTGTTTTTATGTTTATCATTTCTTTCATGTACTAAACATTCCATATCACATATTATGAGACACACAATGAAACTTACGTTCGCTTTTGTATTTGCTTTTTATTATTTGAGCTCGATCACTTATGTCTGAGTCAATTTTGAGCCAGTGAACATCCTGTTCATTTTTATTATAGTGAACATCGATGCTTCCGTTTAAAGGTCCAGTCAGTAAACGCTGAGTCATGTTAAAAAGTCGATCGCCGCGATACTGGATTCCAACAATGAATTCCCTGGTGAGCTGTCCAGACGTCAGTGACCACAAGGTCAAATTGTGCGAGTAATCCAGGAAATGTTTATGCTTGGACATATCGAACTCGAAAAGTAAACCGCCCTGTGTCTTCGTGCTTTCAATACTGAAGTGTCCTTTGACGCTGAAAATTGATAAAGAATTTTAAAAAATTGTTACTCTATAGTTAATAATGCTTTCTTTTTTTGTATTTTAATTTAAAAACATTTATTTTACGACTGAAGACTCGTAAAACACAAAAGGAATTTCAGTTCTTTATTTAATGTTACAATATTTTCTCATGCTCTTTTTTCTGTGCCGATAGTCTCCGTTATGTAACTCGTTTTGATGATAATATAGGATTGATAAATCTAAAAATATTGACATTTATTAATTTAGATGAAATTTTAACTTGCAGTTTTAGATTTGTACTAACAGAGAGATCCGATCTTGCTCAGGATTGAATTAGAATCAACGAATGTTTCACACTTCAAATAATTTTATTGTCATCGAAATCGGTGAAATTGGCCATTTTTCAATCAAATTGTCCAATGCACCAGGTGGAAGCTTCACATGCCTCCCCGCAGTTACTCAGTTCACAAACGTTGTAGTCTACATTGCACTATAGAGAACGTTCTGTTGATTTTATATTATATGATCTTTTTGTTGATATTATATCACATGAGTTTTTATATTTTAAATAATGACTTGAATTAAGGTTTAAAGTGTAAAAGTGTCATGGTTCAGTTGTGCCATGGTTCGAAAGCGCCGTTGTCTTAGCAAAAAAACTACAGTTGATTTTATACATTGGGTTTTTCTGTTTGTGAGATGATAAAACTTCTCAAATACAGTTCTGCGTCAGAGTGTTAACTTTGATCAAGATCGCACTATTCCTTCTTTAATCAGAATTTTTCAATGATCGATTTTTGGTACATATCGAGGGGCATTCAAAAACAAAACCTGTCTAAGAACATTGCCAGACACATAAAGTACATTTATGTGAAATTTAAAAAACAAAATCGGCCCAGCCGTTTTCGAAACAAGAAGGAACTGTTACACACACACACACACACACACACACACACACACACACACAAACACACACACACACACACACAAATTTCCCTTTATATATAAACAGAGATATGGAATCTTGATGCTATTAAAATGTATATTAAGTTCAAGAATAATGCAACCTACGTACCCAAATTCTTGTACATATTAAACTATTAAATAGTTTTAACACAAATATGAAGTTAAAGCCGACTAAATTATTTGGGGCTATTAGATAATGATTACCCATTAATTTATTTATTTTTTTATTAATGTTTGAATTCATATTTTGAAGGATAACATAAATTATAAATCTACTAGCTGGACTCCAGACGTTGCCTGGTTGTATAATACGCTTAAATACGATATTTTAATTCATGCATATTGTGTATGTATTATTATAGAATCAATCCTCTATTGAATATTATATATTACGGAAAATAATTTCGCCGGTTGACTAATTTGCAAATAAATAAATAAATGAATCAATAATGATAATGTCGTTCATCAAATTCCGTCTGTGTTTGTTTCAGCTGATATTTGGGTTTGAGGATCTTGAAAATAGTATTTCTTCACTTATACATAAAAATAATTTTTATAGCGGAATTTTTTTACATTACACCGGCCATTTGAGACTTCCAGGTGCTGTATGTTCTCTCCGCTTATCTGGACATTGTTTCCAGTCGTTCTTTTGAGACTGAACAGAGTTTTTTTCATAATAATCAATAGATAATTGACTCTGCTTTAATATAAAACTCATCATTCATTATCGATGATAAATAATCAGCATTTTCTGCTTGGTGCAGATTGTGAACTTACGTGACTTATTTTTCGACATTCCTTCCGATCCAGGGCACGTTAGTTGATGAACGCCCAATTGCTGAGCGCTGTCCAATCAAAAACATTTTCTCTCCACCTTCTCCTTGGCTTTCCTCTGCCACTTTTACCTTCTAACATACCTTCAAAACCTAACTTTGACAGGTAAGTGGTTGATCGTTTGACATGGCCGAAAAGTTTAAGCGTTTTACTTTTGATTTTATCAAATAGAGAGAGTATGAAAATAATTTGATGGAGGGTAAATATTTTATTTTTTTGGATCAGCCGATTTTGAAACACCTCAATGCGATTGGCGGCTAGTTGTTTAGTCCATGTGATACAATCAAGGTCATATAAAACTACTGGGAGGACATAAATTAATTAAACTTTTACTTTAACACTTATCGACATCCTTTTTGATTTTAGAATGGGGCTGTGTTTTTTGAAAAGCTACTCAACCCAGTAGTAATAAGAAGATGTATGAAATCTGCATAAATTAGAATATCATATTTAAGCGTATTTTACGACCGGGCAACACCAGGAAGCCTGCTAGTAAAAGCAGTGTAGATTATCTATTAACATTATGTTTTCTTATATCATCTTGGTAGAATTTCTAAAGGCACAGATTGTTTATATATATAACCATTTTTTCCTTGAATTTTCTGTAAATAATCTATATATTAATACGATAGCGTGTGTGTAATTTTGTGTCTCATACTTACATCTTTTTTCTTCTGAATAATTATCGTTTCATTGTTATGACGTTCAATATCTTGTAATAAATGATTTTACCAAGAATTCTTTCTAAGTTTCGGTTTCGGTTTCGATTATAGCTGATGACACTCAAGTTATCTATTTCTTTTTAATAAATAATTTTATAAAAATTCTTCAAAGGTTTAACAAAAGAGCCACAATAATATCAGGGCGTCTCCATTTATGTTGAACATCCACAGAATGCCAACATCAATCTTTATACCTATAATTCCGTATTCCTTTGGTGTGTAGTGATATTCATATTAAAAATCCTATTTTTCTATTTATTTAAAAAGAAAATACAATTTTGTTATATATGAGTTATCGAATTGCATTCATTAGCAAAAGATCTAACTAATTTGCATATTCTTTTAAACATTCATTTTTAATTAATTCCCTATTAGTTTTTTCAGTTTTCTTATAGGGTGATCACCTTTAGTTAACTATTACGGGTAATTATATTCATGCAGATATTCTACATGATTTATGCTTGCGAAATATTTGCGTAAAAAGCTTACAATGAACACAAAATCGTTTCCATATATATTTATGTATACGTATATATTTTGTTTCATCTATCTGTCTATCTATCTATATATCTATAAAAGTGAACGTGTCTGTCTGTCTGTCTGTCTGTCTGTGTACATTTCCCTACACAATAACTCTGTCAATTTTTAGTCTATAGACTCGAAATTTGAAATACCGGGTACTGAGATTTGGGAAAATCGATGTGACGGGTGTCAGCCAGAAATTTGGCTGTTAAGGGGTCAAATTTCAACGATTTGACCTTTAAGAACTCTACCAAACTCCTCCGACAATTTTGGGTCTAGACACTTGAAATTTTAGATATAGGTTCCTTGAACCTGGATCTAATTTAATAAAGTGATTTGAGCCCGAAACTATAAATTTTAAGGGGTCATAATAGGGGTCAAATTAAAAAAGAATTTACTCTTTTTTTTTTTGCTCAGCATACACCTCCAAACACCCGGGCAACGCCGGGCTGAAATGCTAGTATATTATATATGAAAGAGTCCGCTGTAGAATTTCTATAGGTCCCGCTAATTTCTATTAAGTAATTAACACAGTTGTAGGTATGTGCGTTACATTACGGATGTCACTATGTCGGATAGGGATTATATCAGCTAGTGTTAATGTTAATGCGCGTCAAACAAAGCAGTAGTAACACAAAGTTTGGGAAATAAATGAGTTCCCATGAAAAATGCACAAGTTAAACGCGTAAAGTTGAATGAGGTCAAATAGATTTAAAATAGAGTAAAACAAAGAGATGCCAGTAAAGTGACGCATAACCTCACAAATATCGAGATGGACAACTTTTTCCAGTTCGTTTGGTTAAGAAGAAAGTTCTATTTCATTTTTCATTTTGAGTTCAAATGCTGTATTTTCAAAAAGTTTTCGTTATAATACCTTTACTTTATATATCATTTTAAAGAGCGTTTTTTGTTCTATCTAATCATTTAAGACAATTATGTTTTTCTTTCAGAACGTTGAATACAAAGTGAAAAAAAAGCAAATTCGCACAATTTACATATTTTAATTCAAGCTAGGTCGAAAAGCTGCTAAAACAGCTTGCGATATGAACGAAGCGTTTGGCCCAGGCACCACTACTGAACGCGCAGCACTAGGGTGATTAAAAAAATTTCGTGGCGGTGACGAGAATCTTAGAGGTAATAATATCTAATAAGTGTAGTGATCGGCCATCAGTTTGTTTTTTGTTTTTTTCATATAGGCGTCACCACTTATCAAGGCCGATAGGCCACTCAAGGATAAGGGTTAAAGAGTGTATAGCAGTTAAAAGGACAATATAGTAATCATTAGTAATGGAAGTTCGGTAAATTTGTTAACTTAAGTGGAACGGCTCATCAGAAACTTGTTCACGTTGGACTTGAAGACAACCATATTATAGACAGCTGGAAAGCAGGAAAACGGAAGACAATTCCACAGGCGTGCAGTTCTAAGAAAGAAGCTTTGTTCATGGAATCTATGTTTAGGTTTAGGCACAGATAAAGAGTGGGGGGGATTATTGATAGTGTTTTCAGCTAGACGAGTGTTTCTTGTGAAAGTTTGGCTAGTGGGGACCATAGCCTGTTGTTATGTAACAACGATCCGTTACTTGACTAGGTTGTAACTTGCGATAAAAAGCGGATTCTTTACGACAACTGGCAATGTTCAGCTCAGTAGTTGCACCAGAAGAAGGTCATGATGACTTTTTGCTAGTCTGCGGCCGCTTGCATCCATTACAGATGCAGGCGAAACCATTACGGTGGAGAAATATCAACAAATGGATGAAATGCATCAGAAACTTCGATAACAACACTCAGCATTAGTCAACAGAAAAAAAAAACAATTCTCTTTCACAACAATGCCAGAATGCATATTGCTAAACCGACCCTGCAGAAGTTGAATGAATTGGGCTATGAAACTCTGTGTCATCCGCCATACTCTCCAGACCTTTCACCTACCGATTATTACCTTTTTCCAGCATCTCAACAACTTTCTGCGTGAGAAATGCTTTATAAACCTAAGTGATATTAAAAACGCCTCAGCTATTTCATCACCACCAGAACGCAAGCTTTTTACGTTGCTGGTACAAATACACTTGTTTTGCATTGGCAAAGGTGTGTTGATTCTGATGGTGCTTATTTTGATCAATAAGTCTTTGTTTTAGCCAAGATATGTTAAAGTTAAAAACCGCAAGAACTTTCTTGTGAACCTGATATAAGACGATGCATGAAGCAGATTCTCATTATTGTGGTCATAACTTCAGTTGTTATTTTATTTTCAGAAACTTTCATAATCGCCAAGAGCAAAATGTTCTCTACGGCACAATGATAAGAGCATTTTGGAAGTAGTTATACCCGACTTTCCTTGTGACAAGCAAACTTTAAAAAAAAAAATTGTCATAAAAAACATGGCGATATCAGAGCATGTTTCTAATCAGAGTAGATTTAAATGGAGTTGACGGTGTGTTGCTAAAAAGCAAAGGCAACCAGGTTAAAAAGGTTAGATCAATGGTGACTGACACTGTCTGTTAAAAGATTAAAATTTGGAACAATATATTTAGATTTAATAAAAAAAATATATAAATATCTTTGTCCCTCTATCACTCACCCTCTTTTTCTTTCTCACTTTTTCTACCTCTCTTTTTATCACCACGAGAAAACATTTCTAATTTAGTTAGAAGTGCGACTTTTTTTACACAGGCATCACCACATCATCAAGGCCAAGAGGCCACTCGAGGATAAGGGTTAAAGAGTGTACAGTAGAAATTGGACAATATAGTAATCAATTCGGTAAATTTGTTAACTTATATGGAACGGCTCATCAAGAACTTATTTACATTAGACTTGAAAACAACCATATTGTCGTCAGCCGGAAAGCAGGAAAACGGAAGACAATTCCAAAGGCGTGCAGTTCTAAGAAAGAAGCTTTGTTCATGGAATCTACGTTTAGGTTTAGGCACAGATAAAGAGTGGGGGGAATTATTGATAATGTTTTCAGCTAGACGAGTGTTTCTTGTGAAAGTTTGGCGAGGGGGGACCATAGCCTGTTGCTTTACTGGAATCAAGGTTTTTGATTAGCTTGACAACATCACGTACAGATATATGTATATCACATAGCATGTTTTCTGATACAGGACTTGCTGAGAATAGCCGCATATCAGCTCATCTTTAGAGACTTTGAAATATTCCTTAAATATTAAAATAAATTTCTATCTAGTCCAGTTGAATAACGCTAAATTAGTATTGATTATGGCATTTACTTTCAATCTATTTTCATTAATAAAATGTGCCTGCCGCTTATTTCATGCAGTGGGCACTGTTCAACTGATGAATACTGTTACTAATGACGCCTAATGATGTAAAAACTCGACAGAAGTCCAGAAGAGAAAACCTGTCAAGCAGATGTAGCAGACGACATATCAACCCCTTGATCTATGGTTTTATGTATTTTAACACGCAGGGAGATTTTTGTCATGTCCAGGACATAACAGCCGTTCCAGATACATCCTTAAGACATAGACACACCAAGTTACTCTTTCTAAAAAACATCATGGTTATACTGCCACCTCTCAAGATCTGTGTTTGCTATGTTCACCTCGTTATCCTTAATAAAATAGTTAATTAGTCAGTTAGGAAAACACTAGTTCATCTGGAAAAATGGTGGGATCTTTCTATCGATCCGGTAGATATCTCACTGCTGATGTATCTATGTAAGAGCCAGGTACGTCCAAGGATGGAATACTGTTGCCACATCTGGGCAGGAGCTGCTAGAAAGGACTTGTCCTGCCTTGATAGAGTTCAAAATAGACTTCGTAGCCTCGTAGGAGATGTCCTTTTCTCTTTCTTGCAACCTCTATCTCACAGAAGAGATGTTGCGAGTTTGTCTCTGATGTATCGTTATTTTCATTGAAAGTGTTCGACTGAGCTTCAATCTATGGTCCCCCCTCGCCAAACTTTTACAAGAAACACTCGTCTAGCTGTAAACACTATCAATAATTCCCCCCACTCTTTATCTGTGCCTAAACCTAAACGTAGATTCCATGAACAAAGCTTCTTTCTTAGAACTACACACCTGTGGAATTGTCTTCCGTTTTCCTGCTTTCCGGCTGACTACAATATGGTTGTGTTCAAGTCTAACGTAAATAAGTTCTTGATGAGCCGTTCCATATAAGTTATCAAATTTACCAAATTTTCATTACTAATGATTACTGTATTGTCCAATTTCTACTGTACACTCTTTAACCCTTATCCTTGAGTGGCCTCTTGGCCTTGATGATGTGGTGATGCCTATGTAAAAAAAAAAAGAAAATCTCCTGTCTTAATTATTTCTATCTAAAACTAAACATTAAAAACTCCTAGTCGTTTCTAATTTCCTTTTCTACCCATATAAAAAGAATGAAAAAAAAAATGGAAACATTCCACGTATTTATTATAGCATAAAAGTTCACTTACATTTTACCGTTCTGCATAACTTTGATCCTCCTCGCATAAATGATTGCACCTTTGATGTTCTCCTTCTTAGTCCATGTCGGGTAATCCAGACTCCCCTTCAGAATCACCTCGGTTCCGATTGGATGACTAGCGTGCTTGTCAAGCACTGCACGGATTGTCACGTGCGCAGTTCCCTCTGACGACCACTTTTTCGGTCCGTTCTTCATAAACTCAAAGAAATTCATGAATATGTCTTTGTGTGGGCCTGGTGGGCTATTAACAAGTGGATTGACCCAAGGTGTTGTCTTCTTCGGCGGTTTAGGAATCTTGGGTGCTAGTGGTTTCTTTTCCTAGGAAATAAATAAAAAACGATGAAATGTTACATAAAGAAGTGCTTAAACATAATAGAGGCTCTGATTGGGTGAGCGTTGTAAAGAGTTGACCGAAGGTGTTTGTTTAAAGTAAAATGTATGATTAGGCTTCAGCAGTAGAAACGCAAAGACAACTGTTTTTGCAACCTTGAAGTGGACATGATTAAAAGAAATATAACCAAAATATATTTCCGCCTCATGAAATCATCACTAATGAAAGGCATAAAGTACTTGATCTTTCAAAAGCATTGGTCTTATTTAAAAAAAAAAACGGTATCTGATATCGAGCTTAAAACCCCTTGATCAAACTTTAAGCAAATTTTATATATAATAGATTCTATAAGAATTTGTCACGTGAGATTATTGTCATGATTTCAGATTAGACAAATAAGATAATCAAGTATTTACAATATAGATTCCTGTTCTGATACCAGATAGAGAACTGAATGATGAACCGAAAGTCACACACACTTATAGCAGGGTGCGTTATTTATTCTTGTGCTGCACTTATCTTTTCTCTCCTAAGTCAATGAAGGAGACGATTGTTATTTTTTGTCCCAACATTAAAACACAGCATTGTCGTTGTGGGGAGACCAGTAAATAGAGACTAATGTGCATAACATACAATAATCACGTAGACAAGAAAGTTGTTGCGGTTTTTAACTTTTAAATTCAGATCAACATATCTCAGCTCAAACAAATATTTACTGATCGAAATAAGCACCATTAGAATTAACATATCTTTGCCAACGCAAAACAAGTGCATCTATGGCATTAACGTAAAAATCTTGCATTCTGCTTGAGATGCTTTAAAAAGTGATAGTCGGTAGGTGAGTAGTGTGGAGAGTATGGCGGATGAGGCAGAGTTTCATCGTGCAATTCGTTAAACTTGTGCAGAGTCAGTTTAGGAACGTGCAGTCGGGGCATTGTTGTGGAGGAGAATTGATTAATGCTGGACTATGGTGAAGTTTATGATGCATTTCATTCATTTGTTGACAGTACTACTTTGCTGTTATGGTTTCGACTGCATTTTAAAAAACTGTAATGGATGAGACCAGTCGAAGACCACCAAACAGTCAGCAGGAATTTTGTTTTGGTGCAACTCTGGTTTCAGGTGTCATGGAGCTTCTAACCACTGAGCTGAGCATTACCCTTTGTCGAATCCACTTTTTACCACAAGTCACAATCTGGTAGAGAAACGGGTCCTTCTTGTTACATAAAAGAAGGAAAGATGACACTTCATAATGCGTTTCTTTTGGTTGCCATTCAATTCGTGGGGCACACATTTATCAAGTAAGATTTTTGTCTTTCCAATCTCTTTTAAGTGGTTGAAAATATGTTGTATACGTTACAGCTAATATTTTTGTACAATACTGCATTATCATAGCCTTCAAACACAACTCCTTACATGCTATGCATAAACTGGCAAATACTCATGAGTGATTATTTTTTCTATAGAGTAACAAATCTGCATAACATCAATTAAACCCAGATTGCTGTAATTACTAAGGAGTTTTTTTTATCAAGTACCACTCATTATGATCAAACCTGAGAATGAATAGCATGAGAATTTCTAGATTTTTGCTGAAATATTTACAGGTTTTTGAAAAATAGAAACTATAAATAAGAATTTCTAGATTTTTGCTGAAATATTTACATGTTTTTGAAAAATAGAAACTATAAATAAGAATTTCTAGATTTTTGCTGAAATATTTACATGTTTTTGAAAAATAGAAACTTTAAATAAGAATTTCTAGATTTTTGCTGAAATATTTACATGTTTTTGAAAAATAGAAACTATAAATAAGAATTTCTAGATTTTTGCTGAAATATTTACATGTTTTTGAAAAATAGAAACTATAAATAAGAATTTCTAGATTTTGCTGAAATATTTACATGTTTTTGAAAAATAGAAACTATAAATAAGAATTTCTAGATTTTTGCTGAAATATTTACATGTTTTTGAAAAATAGAAACTATAAATAAGAATTTCTAGATTTTTGCTGAAATATTTACATGTTTTTGAAAAATAGAAACTATAAATAAGAATTTCTAGATTTTTGCTGAAATATTTACATGTTTTTGAAAAATAGAAACTATAAATAAGAATTTCTAGATTTTTGCTGAAATATTTACATGTTTTTGAAAAATAGAAACTATAAATAAGAATTTCTAGATTTTTGCTGAAATATTTACATGTTTTTGAAAAATAGAAACTATAAATAAGAATTTCTAGATTTTTGCTGAAATATTTACATGTTTTTGAAAAATAGAAACTATAAATAAGAATTTCTAGATTTTTGCTGAAATATTTACATGTTTTTGAAAAATAGAAACTATAAATAAGAATTTCTAGATTTTTGCTGAAATATTTACATGTTTTTGAAAAATAGAAACTATAAATAAGAATTTCTAGATTTTTGCTGAAATATTTACATGTTTTTGAAAAATAGAAACTTTAAATAAGAATTTCTAGATTTTTGCTGAAATATTTACATGTTTTTGAAAATAGAAACTTTAAATAAGAATTTCTAGATTTTTGCTAAAATATTTACATGTTTTTGAAAAATAGAAACTATAAATAAGAATTTCTAGATTTTTACTGAAATATTTACATGTTTTTGAAAAATAGAAACTATAAATAAGAATTTCTAGATTTTTGCTGAAATATTTACATGTTTTTGAAAAATAGAAACTATAAATAAGAATTTCTAGATTTTTGCTGAAATATTTACATGTTTTTGAAAAATAGAAACTATAAATAAGAATTTCTAGATTTTTGCTGAAATATTTACATGTTTTTGAAAAATAGAAACTATAAATAAGAATTTCTAGATTTTTGCTAAAATATTTACATGTTTTTGAAAAATAGAAACTATAAATAAGAATTTCTAGATTTTTGCTAAAATATTTACATGTTTTTGAAAAATAGAACCTATAAATAAGAATTTCTAGATTTTTGCTAAAATATTTACATGTTTTTGAAAAATAGAAACTATAAATAAGAATTTCTAGATTTTTGCTGAAATATTTACATGTTTTTGAAAAACAGAAACTTTAAATAAGAATTTCTATAAATCGATCTATTCTGA
Organism: Euprymna scolopes; assembly: GCF_053919585.1. Taxonomy (NCBI): domain Eukaryota; kingdom Metazoa; phylum Mollusca; class Cephalopoda; order Sepiida; family Sepiolidae; genus Euprymna; species Euprymna scolopes. The sequence goes on from NC_136498.1 coordinate 11,424,798, forward strand.
TTACACTGTTTATACTTACGAGGCCATCCTGACCTCTAGCGGATAAGAAGATAAACGATAAAATAAATGCAGTTTTCAAATCAGTATCTTATAAATCGATCTAATAAATAACGATGTTCAAAGAAAGCCGTCCTTTTCATTTTGTGTTTTCTTCTTTTTTTTGTCAGGGAAACTGCCGTTACGTAACAAAATACTGCAACTCTAGAAAATGATTGATGGACGAAAAGCCAAAATAATGACGCCAATGAATAAGTGTAAATTAAGGGTATCACATGATTTCCACATGAAGATAATTGTGTCTCTTTTTCAGCAAACCGTCGAGCAGGACAATCGCGCAGAAGTTATTTGGGGTTGGTATGGGCATATGTTAATTTGTATAGTGTCGAAGCATCTTCCTCCCTATTTCCTTCCTAAAGTATCTCTTTCTCTAATCCCTGTAATTTGTCACTATCTTAACCAATAAAACTCCATTAAAATAAACTTGGATGTTCATGTAAGTTGTTGTTGTTGATGATGATGATGATGGGGGTAGTGACCTGTGTGTGTTACCGGATCATACATACCTCATGTAGGTTACCTCTTTTGGCAAAGATAGGATCTGTATTTATGAGGCTATGTTGCTACACACAAAAAAGAACACACACACATGCATGCATACATGCATACACACACCAAATATAACATACATTCTATGAATCGGAAGGAGCAAATATTTTTGAAAAATGATCAAGTTCTTACAATATAGATTCCTCTCCTGATACCTTCAGAAACTCTCTTGAAATGTTGGGATAATTCTGGCCAGGAACGCTTCCTTCTCTGGAAAAAAGGAAAAATATAATAATGTTTAGAAGTCATGAAAATTCGTGTTATTACAATTTTTTTCACATTTTTTGGAGTGTTTGATAGTTGTTCACAAAGGTTTGATAAATCTCTGCTCCCACCATCTTTGCTTGCCTTTCATTGTAGATAAACACGGAAATATGTATGCAATTTCGAATGGAAGCTTTTATTTAATCCATTGGGGTAGCGTACTATTTTTCCATCAACCCTGACCGGGTAGAACTCTTAAGTAATTCCTAATTTTGTGCAACGGATAAATGTGATAAGTATAATCAGTTCAAAATTATAATCTTCTGAAGGTTGGACGTGCAATCCTCAGTACACGTGATACTAAGAATACAATTACAAATTACTTAATCTTTCTAGCTATTCATGGTTGACAGAATAAGAGCAAGCTATTTCCACGGATTAAATAAATTATTTCGTTCAATATTCTATACAGAGTTTGTCATAAAGATTTCCAAGCTTGATAACACTCACCTGAAGAAGGTCAGAGGTTTCATCAGCCAAAACGCTGTGAGAATAGCATTCGAGATGAAAAGAGTAGTCCAAATAATGCACATCAATTCTCATCTCCAAAAATTTAAATCATAAAATTATGATTTCATTTTCAAAGTTGGACTTAAATAATATTTAAGCTGACAAATCAAACTTTGATTCTGACTAGCCAATTTTCATTTATTATCGCTGTATCATGTTATTACGCTTTACAATTTCTTTTAAAAATTACCTAAAAATAAAACTCTGTAATGGGACAAAACTCATATCTTTAATTAAAAAAATATAATAAATGTTTATCTTACAACTAACACTTTTTTTCTATAAGTATTAAGCTGTATAAATAAATAAAAATAAAAAATCAAAATTATTTTACTGCATTTCAAGTAACACCTGCTAGGTACAGAGAGAACCAAAACTTATTTTAGAAAAAAAAAACAAAAAAAAACAAACAAAAACAATATACAATGAATATAATGAATTTCAATTTAAAAAATGAAATAAATCATCCGTTTTTCCAATTATATTAACATTTTTCAGGTATTGATTGCCTTGTATTGTAAAATTACATGCGTTCATATTTTAATATCATTTCTGGCGTGATAAAGATTTACTTCCACAAATGCAGATGTTATGTTTCTGGTCAACATTGTGTACGGTTTTTATTGTAGCCTTGTAGGTCGGTAATAATCGAAGCAAACACATTGGTATAATTAAGAAAAGTTGTATTAGCAAAAGTATGATACAGAAGTATACATCATAATTTGGGGACCATATCTGCCAAAAACCGCACTTAATTACTCCTCATGTAACTACATTTATAGTTTCTGGTGAGTTAATTCTTCCCAAGTAGGTATATCAACTTAGCTCATAACAGATAAAGTGACTTAAAGATATTACATTCCAATGAAGGGCTTTGTTAAGTATTCTTATTTTTTAAAAAAATATTTTCTTTCGTTTATTAAACTGCTAGGTGAAAGTATATAATAGCTAATAAAACGCTTGTCCCCATGTAAAGAATGACTTTCTGAATAATACTATTATTATTTTGTAAATAATACTATTATTTACAACGTCTAACTAATAGTATTATTTAGAAAGCCATTCTTAATATGCGAGGGGATTGGGCCTGTTAAATATATTGCCATTGATTATTTTTTAAAAAGAAAAAATTTCAATTATGACGGTCGTTCCAAATGTAAAGCCTCCTATTTTTCTATTTTTAACTAAAAAAAAGTTGAAGAGTTTGGAACCCGAGAATGGTACCATCAAATCGAAGGATCTTTTGGTTTGAAAATTATTTTTCGATATAGTCACCACCATTTTCAATGAACTTTTACCAATGATGAATACTGGCTGTATATGGGCGTCTGGAGCGCGTTTTGTCATACAATGGTTCTTGCCTAAGTAAAACCTATTTTTGTAACTCAACAAGTTGAAGAGCTACAAAAACGGGACCTTTTGTGCTCCCGAATTTATTTTTTCTACATAGCTACCAACATTCTCAATGCATTTTTACTATGAATACAATTACTTACTTCTGCTTCTGACATACGTCCAAATAAAATTACTGTATAATAAATATAGATGTAATAAAAATAAAATTCTCTGCATAATAAATATATATGTAATAAAAATAAAATTACTGTATAATAAATATAGATGTAATAAAAATAAAATTGTTGTATAATAACTACATATGAAATGAAAATAAAATTGTTGTATAATAAATATAGATGTAATAAAAATAAAATTATTGTATAATAAATATATATGTAATGAATATAAAATTGTTGCATAATAAATATATATGTAATAAAAATAAAACTGTTGTATAATAAATATATATGTAATAAAAATAAAATTGTTGTATAATAAATATATATGTAATAAAAATAAAATTGTTGTATAATAAATATATATGTAATAAAAATAACAATGTTGTATAATAAATATAGATGTAATAAAAATAAAATTCATGTATAATAAATATATATGTAATAAAAATAAAATTATTGTATAATGAATATAGATGTAATAAAAATAAAATTCTCTGCATAATGAATATAGATGTAATAAAAATATAATTGTTTTATAATAAATATAGATGTAATAAAAATGAAATTGTTGTATAATAAATATAGATGTAATAAAAATAAAATTCTCTGCATAATAAATATAGATGTAATAAAAATAAAATTACTGTATAATAAATATAGATGTAATAAAAATAAAATTACTGTATAATAAATATAGATGTAATAAAAATAAAATTCTCTGCATAATAAATATAGATGTAATAAAAATAAAATTATTGCATAATAAATATAGATGTAATAAAAATAAAATTACTGTATAATAAATATAAATGTAATAAAAATAAAATTACTGTATAATAAATATAGATGTAATAAAAATAAAATTACTGCATAATAAATATAGATGTAATAAAAATAAAATTACTGCATAATAAATATAGATGTAATAAAAATAAAATTACTGTATAATAAATATAGATGTAATAAAAATAAAATTACTGTATAATAAATATAGATGTAATAAAAATAAAATTCTCTGCATAATAAATATAGATGTAATAAAAATAAAATTACTGTATAATAAATATAGATGTAATAAAAATAAAATTCTCTGCATAATATAGCTGTAATAAAAATAAAATTCTCTGCATAATAAATATAGATGTAATAAAAATAAAATTATTGCATAATAAATAGAGATGTAATAAAAATAAAATTACTGTATAATAAATATAGATGTAATAAAAATAAAATTACTGTATAATAAATATAGATGTAATAAAAATAAAATTCTCTGCATAATATAGATGTAATAAAAATAAAATTCTCTGCATAATAAATATAGATGTAATAAAAATAAAATTACTGTATAATAAATATAGATGTAATAAAAATAAAATTCTCTGCATAATATAGCTGTAATAAAAATAAAATTCTCTGCATAATAAATATAGATGTAATAAAAATAAAATTCTCTGCATAATAAATATAGATGTAATAAAAATAAAATTACTGTATAATAAATATAGATGTAATAAAAATAAAATTACTGTATAATAAATATAGATGTAATAAAAATAAAATTCTCTGCATAATAAATATAGATGTAATAAAAATAAAATTATTGCATAATAAATATAGATGTAATAAAAATAAAATTACTGTATAATAAATATAAATGTAATAAAAATAAAATTACTGTATAATAAATATAGATGTAATAAAAATAAAATTACTGCATAATAAATATAGATGTAATAAAAATAAAATTACTGCATAATAAATATAGATGTAATAAAAATAAAATTACTGTATAATAAATATAGATGTAATAAAAATAAAATTACTGTATAATAAATATAGATGTAATAAAAATAAAATTCTCTGCATAATAAATATAGATGTAATAAAAATAAAATTACTGTATAATAAATATAGATGTAATAAAAATAAAATTCTCTGCATAATATAGCTGTAATAAAAATAAAATTCTCTGCATAATAAATATAGATGTAATAAAAATAAAATTATTGCATAATAAATAGAGATGTAATAAAAATAAAATTACTGTATAATAAATATAGATGTAATAAAAATAAAATTACTGTATAATAAATATAGATGTAATAAAAATAAAATTCTCTGCATAATATAGATGTAATAAAAATAAAATTCTCTGCATAATAAATATAGATGTAATAAAAATAAAATTACTGTATAATAAATATAGATGTAATAAAAATAAAATTCTCTGCATAATATAGCTGTAATAAAAATAAAATTCTCTGCATAATAAATATAGATGTAATAAAAATAAAATTATTGCATAATAAATAGAGATGTAATAAAAATAAAATTGCTGTATAATAAATATAAATGCAATAAAAATAAAAAAAATTTATAATTAATATAGGTGTAATAAAAATAAAATTGTTGTATAATACATATAGATTTAATAAAAATAAAATTGTTGTATAATACATATAGATTTAATAAAAATAAAACTGTTGTATAATAAATATATATGTAATAATAATAAAATTCTTGTATAATAAATATAGATATAAAAAAATAAAATTCATGTATAATAAATATAAACGCAATAAAAATAAAATTCATGTATAATAAATATAAATGTAATAAAAATAAATTATTTTATAATAAATATATAATTAATAAAAATAAAATTCTTGGGCTTTTCACAATTTCTTTTGTGTTTACCTAGATTTTCATATGTGTAAAATAAACATGGGACTGGTTTTTGCTTTTCATCGCTTTCTGATGAACACATTTGTACACGTCCATATTGTAGTCTGAAGGTAAGCAGTCCTGCAGCAGTGTGTTCTGGAGACAATAAGTCATTAGAAAGAAGCTCCCTTTAGAAAATGCAATTTATTAAACAGCAACATTTCAAATGAAGATTTTTTAGCATTTTTTAAATTATTTTTATTGCATTTGCACCCCAAACAAGGGATATTGCCACTTTGCTGTAGGGGGCTACTATCAGGGACATTAGCATCAGGGGTACTGTGTAGGGAGTTGGAAGATGTCGGTTCACGTTACACTTGAACTTCTGCATGTCAGTACAGTTGGGGAAGCAGGGACCTGGAAGGGAATTCCAAAGTCTAGCTGTTCTGGGGAAAAAACGACTGGAGTAGAAGGCTCTCTTGCATCTAGGGATCACTACTGTGAAGGAGTGGGATTTATCTGCTTGTCGGATTTGTTGGGGGCATTTACGCCTAGGGGGCACAAGTGCTTGCAGTTCATCAGAGCAATCACCATTAAAGTACTTGTAGAACAAGCAGAGGGATGCAACATTTAGTCGATGTGACAGAGACTGAAGTTTAGCTGACAGTTCAGGACCTATCAGGTTGGCGACTCTCTTTTGAACCTTGTCTAGGAGTGAGAGACTAGTGGCAGATGCACCAGCCCAAATATGACAACAATACTCCATACATGGGCAAATGGTGGCCTTATAGAGGTATAGGATACTTTCAGGCGTTAATAGCTTTCTAGCATGGTCGAGAGAACCCACCTTCCTCGCAGCGGTCCTGGCAATGTGCTTAATGTAATTGTTCCAACTCATGTTTCCTGTGAACGTTAGGCTGAGGAGTTTAGAAGATGTACTTTCAGATAAAAAGTCATTGGGCATTGCTATTGGCGGTAGGGAAAGTTTCTTGTAGTTATTGAAGGAAACATGTTTAGTCTTGGCAGCATTGAAGGTGACCATACATTTTTGTCCCCATTCCACTACGGATCGGAGGTCATCCTCTAGTGGTTCTGTCATTTCTTTAGATATGTGTTCATTTGTTTTCCTGTCATGTCTGTTATAGAGCGTGGTTTTTGTTTTGTCATTCTGAAAAGAGCTGATAGTTTTAAATATAAAATGAACTTACTGATTGCCGTTTGGTATATTCAACGTTGAAGGTAATATCGTAAGCCTCGGGAACCCCAGTCATCATGGCGTCCACTGTGATAATCGTGCTGTCGACTTTGTGGTTAAAGGTCAAATCATATTCATAAAGCACTTTCTTGGGTGTTCCCTTATCAATCAGATGACCGGTCAGCCACAGCACTTCCTTAAAGAGAAAAGAATATAACAAACATAAAGAGATCTTTAATTTATATATATATATGCATATATATCTGGCATCCCGATGATACCCAGTCATACAATACGCTTAAACACGATATTTTAATTTATAGCAGATTGTATATGAATTATTATAGAATCAATCCTCTATTGATTAATGTGTATTACAAGGAATAATTGGCCCCGGGGACTAATTCGCAAAAAAAAAAAAAAAATTTTTTTAATTAAATCATAATAATGATAATGTTGTTCATGAAATTCCGTCTGTGTTTCTTTACAATTTCACATCAACTGATATTTGGGCTTGAATATGAATGTACTAGAAAAGTCAATTTTGATTAATGTTTAGTTTTAAAATATTCAAACAAAGAAATAGTTTGCAGCGATTTTAAATGGTACCGCTTCTTTTATCGTAAATTGAACTCATAAATGGAAAACATCCAAATAAAATGGTGAGGTACATCTGAGAAACATGGGATCATTCAGTCTGTAGTCGAATGCTTTAGCACTAAGCTATACCTCCAGAAATATAAAATCTCCATAAAATCTGTTTTTTTAAGAAGAAATGATCTGTTAAGATTTTATTATTTCCCTGGGTCGGTGTAACGTAAAATATTCCCCTGTAAAAATTCTGTTTTTATTTATGTTGAAGACGCCCCTCCATGGGATTAATGGACTATCTCATGACGTCACCTCCTCTGGTGACGTCACTTCTTGTAAGGAGTAACGGTGCCTGGCAGTCAGAGATTGACACGCGACCAATCTGGTTGGGAGCAATCACCCTACCGTTGAGGAATGGTATTTCTCAACCTGTTTTTGCCTGTAATCTATGTGAATGCATGTTTGTTTCTTAAAAATCCTGTGTTCCTTTCGTTTATTACAATTTAACCCCATAATAATGTATAAGAGAGAAAATCTATTAAGATCTTTTCGATTTTTGATACTTATCGGATGAATTTCTGTACAAAACATATCTAAGAACACTTTTTATGGAATGGGTAGAACAGAATAAGTTATCTATATTACTTTTGTAGGTATTTATCTATCTATTGATAGATCTATCCATCTCGATCTATCTATCTATCTAACTGGAGAGGTAGACAAGAGATGGATATGATGATGTATTCATAAAACCTGTCAAAATATAACAAAGCTAGATCATAGACAAGTTTACCGGAAACTCTTATCAGCTGATCAGATCTATATATGAATCACGTGGATCAGGTTAGCTGGAGATAACTTGGAGTTGGAACTTGGACATGGTGAACAGCGGTTGGGTTAATGTTTGTCTCCTCCCCTCCTTGGGAGGGAGGGGACATGTATATCAATGGAGACTGTTAAAGACCACAAGAAAAGAACTCGCTTTCCATGTTCATCTGCATCAACATCTGAGAAGGTGAATAAAAGCTAAAACCAGTTATCCTTGGAGTGAATGTCTTGCATCCAACAGGTTCCAGCCCCTCCAAGAAGATGAATTTCAGATGGGCCAGTGAATATAAGGTATGTCGGATATATGACCCACCCCCACATGCATATAAAGTAAGACAATCACAGAACATAAAACGTGTATATATACATCACATAAGATAAATAGATGAGCACGGTTCAGAAAGTGAAGAACTACTAAAGACATTAGTAACATATTAAGGACGTCACAAACAAACACGAAACGTATAGATGGGTACCGTTCATGTTAGGATAATGTAACACACTGCCAGATATATAAATTAGCTTTGTGTGAAATTTGCAAAAGATAGGCTCAAAACCTATGAGAAAGAAACTCGTATATATATATATATATATATATATATATATATATATATATAGAGAGAGAGAGAGAGAGAGAGAGAGAGAGAGAGATAGACAGATGTTGTTTATTTGTTTTTGTTAGCGATACTTTTTGAATGAATTCAATTATTTATATGACAGTGCATTTTTACCTAAATAATTTTCCCTTTGACTAATTTGGTACCCACAAATAGGAAGCAGCATATGTATTGCTTTTAATATATATATATATATATATATATATATATATATATATATATATATATATATATATATATATATTATTTTTTAAATGTAATTAGCTAAAAGTTATTTCAAAATAATATTTATGCTGCTCCGCATGTGGGGGTACCAAAAAGGGGTAAAAGGGAAAATTATTCCCAACTCGCATTTAGGTAAAAATGAACTTTGTAAATAACTGAATTCATTCAAAACGTATTGCAAAAACAAAAACAACCAACATCTCTCTCTCTCTCTCTCTCTCTCTCTCTCTCTCTCTCTCTATATATATATATATATATATATATATATATATATATATATATATATATATATATATATATATATTCCAATCAAGCAGCCGATAAGAAAAGTTTACTAGACAAAAGCAAATGTAAACTTCAATCTAATATACATATTAATATTTATATTAATTCCAACCAAATAAAAATGCTCAATACGATGACAATAAGATATAGAGCTTAAAAAAAGAAACATAAACTCTAAATCTTAATGAAACTCTACTGTATTCTGTAAGTTAATAACCCTGTCCCTTGAAAGCCAAAGTATGCACTCAGATGCAAAGCGATTACATAACAATGCCTCTTCCTAGATGGTTTTGAAACAATTAATACAAAACCAAATCCGACACTCCCTGTTATGCAAAACGCTCGATGACTCTTAAATGAAAACTTAAATTATCTTCCTTCAAAAATAGAAACACACTAACGCCTAAAACTTCTATCTATTCGCATCTTCTGAAAACTTGCCCAAATACCTATTTACTTAATTATACATACGGAATATGCCATGGCTTAAAATTTACCTCCAGTTATACCCATACTGTACTGCACCTACATCTTAACCTTCCTGTAATCTAAAATATGCAGTATCTGGGCAAAATTCTAAGCTCAATTCCTAATACCTACTCACACTGTAACATTATCCTGTACCTAAACTAACATATAAATTTTAAAAAATGTAAAAATCTAAAGGTAAAAGCCTGCTCACATAGTTGCTTCCACTGCATGAGTTTTTTGTTGTTTTTTTTCCTTAGTAACAATGAAATAGCAATGTCCCTAAATCACTTTGAGGAGTGTAACTATTCATTAGATATATAACCTCTACAAACTAACCCTGTAACATTAACTAACCACGTGGGGTCGCAGAAATACCTGGCTTAGGACCCAGGCACGGAGCAAACCCTCTCAGGGCTGATGGACCCAGTATATCTTCTCAGATCATCCGTCTAGGAGAAGGAAAACTCTGAAACTAAACCGAAGGATGACAACCTTCCTAGAGCTGGTGCCTCAAAGAAATTACTGGTCTGATAACCGAAACTGCTTAAGGAGTAGATAGGCTCTGTCTATCGCCCGGCTTCCATACTCCTTCATTGCCTATTAGTCAGGTGCAGAGATGCTATCACAGTGATTCGACAAAACACTCAGTGGTAGATCTTGTTTCTTGTCTAGGGCAATGAACGCCATTTTTCCCACTCCTGACACATCCCACCCCTCAAAACTGGGCACTTGGGAGTGCTTGAGTACCACATATTCCTGTGCAATTAGATTGGATTAATCTTCTTCTAATGGGTTGAAGGTACCGGATTGACAGTTCCTGACTGCTGTTTCCGACTGGTAGTACAGGTGCCCTAACTCTTTGGTAGTGCTTAGAGCGGCTGCTCCATCAACAGTTGTATAATATCGGGATGTTTATAGTGCCATGTCGCGCATGGAAAGTGATCCTGCACTCATCCCCGATGGGCTTTGCTGAGGCCACAGTCCTAGTTGAAGAAAGGTCAGCTGATGGTCTACTTGTGTTGCATGTCTGATACACTGCATAACCTCTTGTTCAGCTCCCCATTACCTAACTGAAACTCTTTAAAAACATGATGACAGTACAATCAAAAAATAAGCTTAAACCAGGCTTAGGGACGAAGAAATCCAACTTGCCTCCTCCCTTGAGACTTGCATTCACGAACATCCATGGGCTTAGAACTAATTTAACTGATGTTGAAGCATTTCTCCTAACAAATACCTCGGATATCTTAGCACTAAGTGAGACAAACCTACACTCCTCCATCCCCTCTAACTACTTTAACATGCCTGGCTATCTCCCACTCTGCCGTAAGGACTCTGACAGACAACTGCACGGACTTGGAGTCTACATTCATAACACCCTCCCCCTAACTAGAGAAACAAACTAGAATCGGATGATCAAGTGTTTATGTGCTTTAGACTAAACATACAGCATAACATGAGCTACTTTTATTTTTTCTACCGCTCTCCCTCGACCCAGGGCTGCACAATTTTTTCAGTAGTTTCAGCCAGACGGGTGTTTTGCATGAAAGATTGGCGAGGGGGGATGAGAGATTGGAGCTCAGACGAGCACTTGCCATGGAAATAACGATAAAACAAAGACAGGCTCGCAACGTCTCTTCTGTGGGAGAGAGGCTGCAGGGAAGAGAAAAGGCCATCCCCCACTAAACCACGATGTCTATTTTGTACTCTGTCAAGGCAGGATAGGCTGTTTTTAGCAGCTCCTGCTCAGATGTGGCAGCAGTACTCCATCCTTGGACGTACTTGGCCTTTATACAGATAGAGAATCGCATCAGTAGTGAGTTATCTTCTGGAGTGGTAGAACGATCCCACCATTTTCCCAGCATTCCTGGCAACAGATTTAATGTACGTGTTCCATTTCAGATCATGAGTAAAGGTCAAACCCAGAAGCTTGTCAAAAGATGGAGCCTCCTCAAGACAAGAGCCATCCACTTCAATGATGTCAGATGGGGTCAGAGCGTTGATTATGTAAAGATAGAAGCTTGGTTTTAGATGCATTAAAAGTGACCAGCCACCTCTCCCCCAATTGTACCACGCACTCAAGATGAGAGGAGAGAGAATTAGAGAGAACTTCGTCATTTACGGCCTTTGATGTGTTGCCATAGATGGCCGTGTCATCAGCATAGATGTCAATGAATGATTTAAGTATGTGTTTTGGGAGATCATTGATGTAGATCAGGAAAAGAGTTGGGCCCAGGATGGACCCCTGAGGGATTCCAGCATTAATACTGTGGGCCTCTGATTTTTGTCCATCAACCACTACTCTTATGAACCTATCAGAGAGAAATGATTTAATGATTGAGAAAACATTTCCAGTAAGCTGGAAATCTTGTGAAGTCGGCCCTTATGCCATACCTTATCGAAGGCCTTAGTTATGTCAAGAGCAATTGCCCTGGAAACGAAACCTTTGTCAAGAGATTCACTAATCCTATGTGATATAACCGTTAGCACATCTGCTGTAGAGTGGAAACCATATTGCATGTCACTAAGAAGGTTGTTTCTGTTGAGGTGGTTGACTACTTCTTTATTTAATATGGATTCCAACAACTTACTCATGACACACAGGATACTTATTGGTCTGTACTGAGAGGTAGATGACTTATCACCTGAATTCTTAAATACAGGGCATACTGATGAGGTTTTCCAGGGTGTTGGAAAGCACTTCTCCTTAAAGCAATGCTTAAACAGTTTTGTAAGTATGGGGGCAAGTTCTGGTTGGAGCTTTTCCAGCACTATAACTGGAATGCCGTCAGTTGCTTTAGTGGAATCTAGGTTCTTGATTAGCTTGGCGACCTCACGCACAGATATTTGTATGTTGCATAGCGTGTTGTCTGTTATAGGAGGAAATATGGGGAGTGGATGGCCATTGTCGCATGAGGTAGAATTAGCTGCAAAGTTCTTGGCAAATAGTCTGGCCTTGTCTGATGCTGACGAGATGACCTCAGGTCCATTGATGATAGTTGGGATAGAACGAACACTTCTGTTCAAGATCTGGTTTGCTATTTGCCAGAACTGGTAGGAAGCAAGCCGCAGCTCAGCTACTTTGGATTTAACAGACTGGGCATATAGCTCTCTTGCATTTTTCATTACTCTTTTACAGTGGTTGCTGGCAGTCCTGGAAGCAGCTTTAGTCTCAATACATCTATTACGTTGGTAGCTATGGAAAAAGTGATTTCTGTGCGTGATAGCAGCAGCATATTCAGGGGAGAACCATGGCTGGCTGTTAGGTTTTTGTTGGAATTTTTTGGATGGTATGAATCGGTCTATGCCTACAATTACCCATTCGGTCAGGTCTGATACTATAAAGGACATCCTTTTTAAACATGGAATGCAGAGGTAGGTCAGACATAAACGTACGGAAGCTATCCCAGTCAGCCATAGCATATTGATATAGAGTACAGTGGAGAGGTACGTCTGAAGATTTATTACATTTCATTTTTATCTAAACTACTACACAAGAGTGGTCAGAGGATACCAGAAGAGATAGAATGGAACATGAAGACAGCTCAGGGGAAGTTGTGAGGAAAAGGTCTAGAAGGCTTGCATACTGGCCAGGTGTATCAAGCACACGGATGGGTTAGTGAACAATCGGAGTGAGGTCATAGGCAATCGCAAAATCATGACAAAACCTCCCCTCATCATCGGTTTTATTTGAGTGGGTCAGCCATTCCACATTCTGGACATTGAAGTCACCGCAAATGTGAATGTTAGCCGAAAGATGAGCAGACAGGATGTGGTCAATTTTCTCAGATATGCTCTTAAAGATAGTAACCCCACTGTTGTAGGGGCGATAGAGGGCAAATATAAATGCAGTGGTGTAAGCTACTGCAACCCGGAAGCACATATAAGGTAAATTAGGTTCTTCTCTGGAGATATCCCTACCACATGGAAAGCCATCTTTGATGTAGGCACATATTCCAGGCGATCTTGAGGATCAGATTTAGTAATAAACACAGTCTCTGCAGCATAGACACAGCACTTATAACTAGCCTGCAAAAATATAAGAGCACAAGTACATGTATTTGGTGACTTTAATGTCCACCACTAAAACTGGTTTGGATTTTCTATTTACACAGATGCAGCAGGGACCACAATGCATAGCTTTACTATATCTCACTCCCTACCACAAATGATGTTTTCAACACGTTTCCCTAACCAGCAAGAACAACACACATCACTTCTAGATCTGTATCTGACCACAGTTCCAGACGATTGTATAACAAATGCTGACAGACCACTCGGGAACGCTGATCATGCAGTGATAATGGTCGAAATCGCCCTAAACTCTAGACCCAAAACTGAAGAGCCAGTGATGAAAACAACGAGATATTATAAAAAGGCTAACTGGGAAGCCATCAGGGATCCTATCAGGGGAAATATTTTTTCACTTCCTGCTGAACAGTGTGCAAATGAGACCACTGAATGGTTCAAAACGGAAATTGAAGCACATGTTCCCATACGGAAATTTTATAGCAAGTCCCACTCTCCCCAATGGTTTACTTCTCCTTGCGCAACTGCCATTGTTCAAAGGAAGCATGCATACTGCATCATTCCAGTTCAAACAAACAGAAGTACATAGAAGCTAGAAGTAACATTAAGAAAGAAATAGCTAGAGCTAAGAGAGAATTTACGGAAACCACTAAAAAACGCATCGAAAACTAGGAACTCGTGACTTCTGGAAAATCTACAACAGTGTAGTAAATAATGGGCAATCAACAATTCCCCCACTAACCAACAATCACGAGGTTGTTTGCTCAGCAACCGACAAGGCTAATATGCTTTCCAGTCTGTTTGCCTCAAACTCCACACTGGACCCTTCCAACCACCTCCTGCCTGACTTTCCTTTGAAGGAAAACGCCATGCTAGATGATCTAAAAATCACCCCTGCTCAGGTGCATGCTATCATTAAAAAACCTTGACACTTCAAAAGCATGTGGACCCGATCTTATCCCAGCTGTGCTATTAAAAAGTGCTCAGCCGAAGTAGCCCCAGTTCTCTCCAAACTCTACAACAAATGCCTCAATGAAGCTTGCTTTCCGGGCTGTGGGAAAACTGCTTCTGTGTTACCAGTATTCAAGAATTCTGGCGAAAGAACTGACCCATCAAATTATCGTGCCATTAGCCTCCTCTCACTTTTCACCAAAATATTTGAGACCATAATTAACCAAGCTCTAGTCCATCACCTTACAGATACTAAATTTCTGACTGACAAACAATATGGATTTAGACAAGCCCGTTCCACAGCATACATCCTAACTGTAATCTCTGAACGTATATACCATTCACTGGACAAAGCAGGAGAGGGCAGAGTGGTAGCTCTAGATATATCTAAGGCTTTTGACAAGGTATGGCATGAGGGTCTCCTCAAGAAAATTAGATCATATGGTATCACTGATAGAATACTTAACATAATTTAATCCTTCTTAGATAAGAGAAAAATCCAGGTTGTCCTCGACAGTCGTACATCTAAACAATATGATATAGTGTTGTTTTTATACGGTATACGGCCCCATACAATAAAATGTTAAAAACAAAACTTGGCAAGAAATTTCTAGATCTTATTGAAAAACACTTTCCCGCAACCAACCCCTTACACAAAATCTTCAATAAAAATACCTTGAAGTTATCTTACAGTTGTTGCGAAAACTTAGAGATGATAATTAAGGCACATAATAACAAAATACTAAATGAAAACAATGTAAACAACAACAAAATAAACAATAAAAAAGTAGACACCAGGACAGAAATAAAACCAACACTAGCAGAAATAATAATAATAATAATAATAATAATAATAATAATAATAATAACAATAACAATAATAATAATAATAATAATAATAATAACAAACCAACCCCGGACAAGAACAACCATACCATAAATAAAAATACTAATAACGAACAAGATAAATGCAATTGTAGACACCGCACACTTTGCCCAGTCCAAAACAAATGTCTAACAAAAAGCGTAGTTTATCAAGCAACAATATTTGCGAAAGAAAACCCGAATAACAAGAAATATTACATAGGCATGACTTCCTTAGATTTCAAAACCCGATAAAAACCACAAAAGCACATTCAAAAATAAAAAACACCGTATAAAAACAACACTAGCGAATAAATACTGGGAACTCAAAGAAAGCGGACATTCGCCGGTAGTCGAATGGAAAATAATGAAACAAGCTACCACATGCAGACATTTAGACGACCCATGTAAATTATGCCTCCATGAAAGATTTTCTATCCTGTACTTTAAAGAACCTCAAAATCTATTAAACTGTAGGCGGGAAATAGCAAACAACTGTGTTCACAAAATAAAACTTACTCTAGGATAGCGATACAAAATAGCTTTAAAACTAACAATAACAATAGAAAACAAACAAATAAATAAATTAAATAAGCATGAATATACACAAACGATCACACACACATATATATATATATATATATATATATATATATATATATATATATGTATATATGTATATATATGTGCATTATTGTGTACACATAGGTATATTTATATGTATATAAAAAAAAAAAATAAAAAGGAGAACGGCCACCTAAAACCACTAACCTAGCTCTAAAACAGATCCTTTGTTTGATAAAATGCATGCCCATTGGCTGATAGGAAGGGGCGCGGTGGATACTAGAAAGCTGATTGGCCAACTAGAAATCCTCAACATATATAAAAACAAGAAGCAACGACAGAATTCGCGCATAAGCCTGGCGAATCCTATAGTTGGATGAAACGCAGAATATTCAGTGTAGCTTAATCGCCATATATATTTTATAAATTACTATATATATATATATATATATATATATATATATATATATATATATATATATATATATAGTACATTGGACTTTACAAATTAGATCTAAATAACATTGCATTTCACAAATTGCTATTTTATACACCGAAGCCAAGTTTAATATTTTTTTGCATAATGTTCCTTGTAATAACATAATGTACTTCGCTTAAGTTTATTAAACAAATACTTATTTCTGCCCAGAAGATTGTTAAAACGGAGACAGTTTATAATTAAGAACAAAAATGCAAAACCCATCTGCTTTATACTATAGTATTTCTATGTTGCTCTTTTTTAGATTAGCATGTTATAGAATTTCGAGAATCCACTCTAGTCATCTCGATATATCTACTCTCTACTGAAGTTCTTATTCTCTTACTATGATTTCATGAATTTCTTTTGCCTGTTTATAGTGGTTGCATCAGTGGAAAGCTTTCTGCCTTTATGCAATAGCAGTCGTACAATTCGACGTGAACATTTGAGGAAAATGGGGCTTACAATAGAATTTTCGTGTGAGGATAAACGTTTCTATGCTTTATTCTTTTCACCTCCTTTGTGTTTAGAAGCAGAAAACAAAATTTACTCCTTAGGACATCTTTGATGAAATCGCCGGGGGATTTCTAATCGTCTATTAGTAATATTTTAGCGTTTTTAATGACAATGCCTTGGTTTGGAGTTTGTTGGTTTGAGGAATCACCATGTGTCTTGGAGGAAATTCAATGAATGGAATTTATTTTACACTGAAGACTGACAAATGATACCCAAATTAATAAAACCTGCAAGTCCACAGTTCAACCTAAGTAAACAATGTTTGTTTAACTCATTTATTTAAAGTGTTGATCATTTAAACTGTTGTTTTACTGTAATGGTGCAAGCAGCAGATACATAATTGTTAAACAGTACCTTTAATTCGATTTATTTTCTTCGTAAGACTCCTTAAGCCTTGAATTTTAAACATTTTGCAGAATCAAAATATTGTAATTGACTTTTATCAAAATTATAATAAGGATTCTCAATATAATGTTTAATTTTTTTTTTTCATTCAAAATTCGGTGCTGATTCCTATGTTCAAAGGTTACATCGGCTAAAAGATTGTGCAAATGACATTCAATGTGAGAACAGTAATCCGAATAATTCACATAATCATCATCTCAAAAATTCAGAAACATCGTAATGTTTGATAGCATTTGATTTTGATTTGAGTCCTCATTAAAAACCAACTAATAATTATAATAAGGTGTTTTATTTTTCTTCTAACAAACACCGGCGATCTCAAACAATAACTATTAGGAAATTATGAGCAAATGTTTCTTAAATACCTGTCCAAGTGGATGAATCCAAGTTAATTTTCCTGTACTTTCAATTGAAGATTTGGGTCCTTTCAAGTCGACATCCAGATGGAAATAGTTTCCTGATATACAGACCGGAAATAAGATTCATTAATAATGCAATAAAAACATGCATATGGTGACGTGGAAGAGGGCGTAAACATGCTATCCTTTTCATGGTTAGGTGAAATTCACATTGACATGACATGAGGTTATTTCAATTAAGATCATATATTATTCACATAAACATGGGTTCTGATTTTATTCTCAAACAACTTAGCCATTTTAGGGGTGGGGGTGAGAGTTATTTTTCAAGAACAGAAGATCACTGCTAGGGTCTCCTCCCTAAAATAATACATTTTGAGTTGTCGATTTCTGGAACATTTGTCAGAGCCAATGAATGCCCCTAGTAAGAATATCTGCATGTGCGAGAAGAAGAAGAAGAAGAAGAAGAAGAAGAAGCAGAAATCCTCAACAACACCTATATTGCTTCGGCACTGATTGATTCCAGTCACAAAAAGTCTAGGATGATTGAAAACAAAGATCATGATAGGTGAAGAGTACACAGTGCCCTTAAATGGTCCCGAGTCCCTTGCGCTGACTCAAGTTGTTTGTGTGTAGGTGCCGAGTAGATAGAGGGGCTCTAGGCAAGGAGGGGGAAATGGAAAGAGGAAAAGAGATAAATAAACTTATATTAAATTTTTTTCCGGACAACGCCTGGTAGTCGGGCTAGTTATATACAAATAATGCGATAGTAACCTTGTTCAATGGGAGATAGGTTATAGCTTGTTTAGTGTATTTCCAAAAATCCTGGGTTTATATTTCTCCTTGCCGGCTCCCACAGACACATTTATTGTTAAATTTTATTTTTAGAGCACCTCGTTCCCATTGGCTAATTATGTTCTTATTATTTTTCTCTTTTTGATTTGATGGACACGTGGAGCCTATCCCTAGTGACACGTTGACACACTTTGTCTGTGACAGTCACCATGTCAACATCCGGTTGACAGTTTTATTACTTTATTCATGAATCCCTACACGATTTAATATTCGAACAGGATGAACATTTAATTGAACACACCCATCATCACATTATTATTTATCTGTTTATTCAACCGCTCTCAAATGTTTCACCTCATCTCCCGTGCCAATATTTTTAGTACTGACAAGGCTCAACTGCTAAAGGCAGGTTATAGGCTTTAATCAAGGGATTTTTTTTAAAGAACTAAATAAAATCATAATTTAAATTTAAAAAATTAAAATAATATATTAATTTAAAAAACGCTATTATTGTTGAATATTGGCAGGCGAGAAATATCAAATAAATTGCACTCACGCAAATGGATTCCATGTGAAGAATGTGGAACTTTCCACCACTGTCTGTTGGAATGTATAATTTGATTCCAAAGTATGTGAGAGGATATCGGTCAAAAGATTGAAACAATAGGCAATAGAAATGTTAAACATTCCAGCTTGAAAACAATGTTTATATAAATAAATCGTCACAAAAAGAAAAACGGGCAGTCGGTTAGAGAGAAGAAAAGCCTGCCACATTTCTTCACTGCCAATATCTAACCCAACCCCGGACCCACCTCACGTGCCTTCAGACATGTCAAAACAACAGTAATAACTTCTAATCAAAAGTTGATTTGTCAGTGTGAAATAAAAAAATATATTATTTTATAGATCAACTGTGTTGCGTTTTACTCACTGTCAGTGTGTATATATCGTGAACCAGCAATAAAAGTAGATGTTAACAATTATATAGGCTGGAAAATGCATTTTGAGCATTCGCCCGCAACGAATACTTATCATCACCATTTAAAACTTGATTTCAAGTAATGGATTTATAGCAGACAACTTAAATGAAGAGTTCTTAACAACGCTACATTTAAATTTATAAATAATATTACAGTCAGAGAATACGAGACTAAGGAGGGAGTTCCAAAGACCAAGAAAATAAGCTATTAGAGGAGAAAGTGTTCAATTGTCTCTCTTTGTATTAAGATAAAAAGAGTTCTGTTTGTTTGTTTTTTTTTTTAAAGTTCTAGAGTGATCTCCCTTGCTTGTTGTCGATTTAATGACTGGAAAACAATGCTTGAAGCTTGGATAAATGTCTGTGTGACTGAAATTATATGATGGTTAAACTAAAAGAAAGATTTAAGCATCTGGAAATTTGCACAGTGAATGGATGGAATTTAACTGATTGCTGGATTAGTTGGCATATTTACATATAATGGCCACAGAGTAATCGTAGTAAGTTTGTCAGAGCACATTTCATTGAAATACTCGTAAAAAAAGCATTGGGATGCAACAAAATTGCAGTGATGGAACAGCTTCAGTAAAACTAAAAATAAGTCAGATTAATGAAAAAACGATTATTATTGAAACAATAATTACACCCTTAGATTATTAAATTACCCAATATACTTACTGATTTATTTTTGGTTCGTTATATGGTCGTACTTACCTGGATATAAAATGTCCCAGGTACGTTTCATGGAAATCTCATGTTTCGGATGAGGTACGACCTCGCAGGCCATTCGGAATTTCATCTCCGTCATGTCGTGTTGTTGTTTCGCATGCTCAGTATCAGCGTGGAATTCAAAGAACATTGGCCACCTTTGCGAACTGAAAAAAGGATAAGAATTTCTCTTCAATCTGTTAGATAGGATCTCTCTCTCTCTCTCTCGCTCTCTCTCTCTCTCTCACTCTCTCTCTCACTCTCTCTCTCACTCTCTCACTCTCTCTCTCACTCTCTCACTCTCACTCTCACTCTCTCTCTCTCTCTCTCTCTTTCTTTCCCTCTAATAACAGTCAAAGGTAGTAAAACAAATACAAAATAAAAATAAAAAAAGGTTAAAATTGTTTGCTTGTTTTAACTTCCGGTTTCTCGTGACCATTTAGTTGGATGATTAGACATGGTGAAACGGACAAGAAATCTATTCTTAACATAAAAAATGGACATAAATGTTAATTATTAATCAGAAAGAAACATATCTTACTTGTCATCGTCTCCCATCTTCCGAACAGAAACTAGAAGTCAAAAAGTGAAGACAATCTTGATATGATCATAAAAACGAATATATTAATATTTGGCCTGTAGTTGGAGAAGAATGCACACACACACACACACACACACACACACACACACACACACACACACACACACACACATATAATATAAAGCTGAATGTGTGTGTGTGTGTGTGTGTGTGTGTGTGTGTGTGTGTGTGTGTGTGTGTGGTCACGAATAGGCTCCTAGATGGTTGACTATTTTAAAAAACTGATTACATATAATGGTAGAAGATGTATCGAGACATAGGTATGGGTATGTTTGATCTGGCAGAACGGTGGTTCATTAAAATTGTAGGGTCTGCGTTCGCACCTGGTTCACAAAGTATGGAAATATAAAATTTAAAAAAACGTTTACAAGTGTTTTTGATATAGATGTACATAATAATACTTTGATAAGTATGTTTTAACTTAAATAGGGATCGTATAATAAAATTGTGAGGTCCGTGTTCGCGCCTGGCCTCCATAGAATGGAAATAGGCACAAGCTTTAATAAAGACTTTTCCTATCTATCTGCGTAAGTATACTTTGATAACTATGTTTCAGTTTGAAGAAATATGGTATAATAAAATTATGGGGTGTTCGTTCGCACCTGGCCTCCATAGAATGGAAATATGTCACAAAGTTTAACAAGGTTTTTTTTAATATAGATCCACAGAATATTGTGATAAGTGTTTCAGTGTGAACAGGTATGGTATAATAAATTATGGGGTTTATCTATTTCATTTTTATTTTCATCATATTTTTCTTTGGTTTTGATACCCCCAAATTCAAAGCTACCTCTTTACAACCCTTCCTTTTCTTAACCTATCATACTTTCATAAATCAGAGTTCATTTTCTGTAGGCTGTTTTTGAACCCAGTCAACGACCGGTACTTTTGCTAGTATAATTTCAGGCGGAATTTTCTGTAAACAGAGTTTATTTACAAGGGTTTCTCGTCAGTGGTCTTGACCAAGAGTGGAGGTCCGCTTGAAATATAAAAAATAACAATAAAAATATTAAATACAAAAAGTAACATCGTTTTCATGCTTCAAAAAACCCTCATAACCTGTAAATCCCTATCCTAGAAGCATACGTGGACTTTTAACATTATATATATATATATATATATATATATATATATATATATATATATATATATATATATATATATATATATATATATACTCAGGATTACTAACGTCAGGCGGAATTTTCTGTGAACATTGCTTATTTACAAGGGTTTCTCGTCAGTGGGACACATTAACACAGAATTGTTTCTCGGCAGTTTACAACACGCTCCTCTTCAAATTTCGTCTCATTCACCCCTATTCTTGAATAACTTTTCGTTTTGATAAACGATGATCTCATAATAAAAAAAAACAGAACGAAAATGGATGGGATGTAAAAGAAAAACCGATACTTTTAAGATTGTTCCTTTAGTATGGATCCTTATACACTGATCGATGAATACGAAATAGATGGATTTGGTTCTGATCATTATTGAAATTCTATAAATGGCCACTATTATAGCCAATGAAGTCTCATTGATTGTTCCTCGTCTTTCAGCTTACAATATTTCCATCTCATTAATAATTCTTATTCTTGGTTGATGAGTGGCTCTTGACTTTAATATGTGATGCCTTAAAAGTAAATTTGAATTAAATAAATGAAAGATTAAATGTGATTATAAATAAAAAAGCAATTGTGAAATCACTTCGATACTGACCAATGATATTTCATGTGAGCTAACAGCAATTTGTTTTTATCTTTCAAGCTGTTCTCCAAAGTTAAGTTAAGTAGGATGTCCATTACTTGAAGTCGGAAGTCTAACAAACTCAAATAATCAGTCTTGATGCCCGGAATCGGAGTTTGTTTTACGACCTAACAAAACAAAAGAAACAAAACAAGCGATTTTATTATTTAACATTTGAGAAGCATTTTCTTTGCTGATACAAATGAAAAAAAAATGATGAATATTTATTGATAAGCAAATTGGTCAATTACCGATTATTGATCCATCGGTCTTTGATAATCGGCCGATTATCGATTACTCAGCCGATTACCAGGTTTTCTGATACCGATTTATCAGCAAATTTTGTGGTCATGAATGGTACAAACATTAATTTAATTTTATTCTAAATGGAGAGAATTAATTCTTTTTTATAATTGCTCTTTTGTTCAACTAGTTTGACTTGTCGATCTAGAGGTCTCTATCGATTCGCTGTTTTAATACCTCATTGTAATACAGCTTCCTATTCCAGTAGCTTCTTTCGAAGAACTGCAGGTTTGTGACACGCTCTTCTTGCTGAGTGTTTTCCTCCTACCTAATCTTGGTCTTTTCAAAACTAAGGTCGATAGGCATATACTGTTTCGTTCTTATTAACAAGTTCTTGTCATCGAGTGATTTCATTAGTGTATAAAAATCCCTAAGTCAGGTTGAAAAGGTTAAAATATATCCAGCATATTTTATTGAAATCGCTCGAGACAAGGCATGAAGCCAATTAATGTAATGAGTTAACAAGAACGAAATATGCTTATTGCAAAAACAAGAGATACCTATTAACCTTAGTCTTGAAAGAACCAAAGCTGCAGGTAGAATGAAAACAGTGACCAGAAAAAGAGTTCCACAACCTGCAGTCTTTGGACAGAAGCTACTGGAATAAGAAGCTGCTGTAATACAATGAGGTATTCAAACGAAATAGGAACCTCCAGACCATCAAGTCAAAGGAGCTGGAATAAAAGAATATGGTATAGCTGGAAAAGTCTTCTCAATTATTAAATCATTTCTTTCTGATAGATTCATAAGAGTAGTAGTTGAGGGGCAAAAATCAGAAGCTCACAATATTAATGCCGGTGTCCCTCAGGGATCCATCCTGGGCCCAACTCTTTTCCTGATCTACATTAATGATCTTCCAAATCATATCCTTACATCATTTGTAGACATTTATGCTGACGACACTACCATTTATGGTACCACATCTAAGACAGTAAACGAGCAAGTTCTCTCCAATTCTCTCTCCTCTGATCTTGAGCACGTAGTACAATGGGGAAAGGAGTGGCTGGTTACTTTTAATGCATCTAAAACCAAGCTTCTCTCTTTACATCATCAACATTCTAATCCACATTTGTCATCAATTGAAATGAATGGCTCTCGTCTTCAGGATGCCTCAAGTTTTGACAAGCTTCTGGGCTTGACCATTACTCCTGATCTTAAATGGAACACGTATATCAAATCTGTTGCCAAGGCCGCTGGAAAAATGGTGGGATCTTTCTATCGATCCAGTAGATATCTCACTGCTGATGCTATTCTCTACCTATATAAGAGCCAGGTACGTCCAAGGATGGAATACTGTTGCCACATCTGGGCAGGAGCTGCTAGAAAGAACTTGTCCTGCCTTGATAGAGTTCAAAATAGACTTCGTAGCCTCGTAGGAGATGTCCTTTTCTCCTCCTTGCAACCTCTATCTCACAGAAGAGATGTTGCGAGTTTGTCTCTGATGTATCGTTATTTTCATGGAAAGTGTTCAACTGAGCTTCAATCTATGGTCCCCCCTCGCCAAACTTTCACAAGAAACACTCGTCTAGCTGTAAACACTATCAATAATTTCCCCCACTCTTTATCTGTGCCTAAACCTAAACGTAGATTCCATGAACAAAGCTTCTTTCTTAGAACTGCACGCCTGTGGAATTGTCTTCCGTTTTCCTGCTTTCCGGCTGACTACAATATGGTTTTGTTCAAGTCTAAAGTAAATAAGTTCTTGATGAGCCGTTCCATATAAGTTATTAAATTTACCAAATTTTCATTACTAATGATTACTATATTGACCAACTTCTACTGTACACTCTTTAACCCTTATCCTTGAGTGGCCTCTGGGCCTTGATAATGTGGTGATGCCTTTGTAAAAAAAAAAAAAATGCCATAATCTTATTTGTAGAAAAGATTGAGACAAACAACATTACGTCTGTGAGAGAAGTTGCTGTGAAGAAGATAGGGTGGGGGGGGCAATCAGATAACAGATACTTTTCTGCGATTTATAAAGAACCTTCGAATGGAACAGAGATTCAGCAGCACAAATATGATAACAATACACCATACATGACCGGATAGTAGGTTTGTAGAGATAGAAAATAGCCTTAGCCGTGAGAAAATGCTCAGAGTGATAGAGAGAACCTATTTTATGAGAAGCAGAAATAGCAATAGATTTAATATATGAACTCAAACCTCTGATGTTGCTAATAAGAATAATATAAGAATAGGGTGCTTGTTGTGTGGATGTGTAGAAGGCAGGGTTAGGATTAGGGTTAGAGTAAAACAAACAAACAAATAAATAAATAAATGAATAAATAAATAAATAAATAAATAGAAAGGCGATAACGATAGAATCATTTCAAGACAAATAAAACCTGAAAGAGACCCTCGCTGCCAACATTCAATCCCCTGATTTTCAAACAGGCTAACTAAAAAGATAAGCCCTTCAAGAGACCAATAGAGAATAAAAGGGATTTCTAGGTTGACAGACAACAAGTTTATAAACAAGAAAGATTTGATGAGAAAGAAAGGTCAAGAAGTTTTAGAGTCGATTTCTTATCGAGTTTTTCATAAAAATCTCTATTTTAACTTAGTCAAAAAAAATTATTCAATGATTCCTTTTACATAAACAAAATTTAAATTAACTCGTTTTACATCGTAAACATTACTTTTATATTTGATAACGTAAAAGATCGTGGCCAGATCAGAATGCAATAAAAAATTCTGTATAGATATTAAACAATGTTTTATGTTGTTTACTTTTAATATCATTTAATGCGGAATCATTTCGAGTTAAAATCCACTTAGTATTACGCATGTAAACTTAAGAAAAGCATGATTGAAAAGTGTCAACATTATGTGAATATACGAAATCAAAACCTGATAAAAACCGAGTTTGACCTGATGTCGTGTGTTTTTCTTAAGCTTACATGAGTAATACCAACTAGATTTTAAAATTAAATGATTCTCCGTTCAATAATATACTAGCAGACGCACCGACGTTGTTCGAGATTGAATGAGGATCAACGAATGTTCCATACTTTCAAAAATTTTATTGTCATCGAAACTGGTGAAATCGTCCATTTTTCAATCAAATCGATTGATTGCCTGCTCTAGCGGGGGAACCAACTGCGGTGCACCAGGAGGAAGCTTCACGTGTCTCCCACAGCAGTGAATTAGTTCACAATACATAGTAGTCTACATTGGACTGTAGAGAAACTACCGTTGATTTTATAAAATTATTCTTATATTATAGATTAAATTAAAATCAAAAATGTAAAAGTTAAATATCATTGTTCAATTGTGCTGTAAACAGAGACATTCATTTCGAACGCGCCCCTGTCCTATAAAAGCCCTGATCTTATCAAATAATCTACTGTTGATTTTATGTGTCCGTCCCTTCTTAAAACTTCTAAATTGCATTTGATAATGTTTTTGTTGAAATCCGACTGTTCCTTCTTAAATCGAATTTTTTTATTATCGATTTTCGAGACTCATCGAGGGACATTCTGATACAAAACCTTTCTAGGAACACTATCAGACACATAAAGAACATTTGTGTGACATTTTAAAAAAAATCGGCTCAGCCGTTTTGGAGTTCATAGGGAACAAACTCACACACACAGGCAAAATGCCTTTAACATATATATACATAATTATTTTTTTACTATAATAATTAAATACCTACAGACACTAGTGTTTCATCCTTTCAGGAATCTTCAGTGCAGGGTGTCATGATTAACACCAGTCGAACAATTTGAACCCCGCAACACAAGACATCTCTGGCTCGATTAGCGAAGACCGTATCAATTCGGCTACCATTAACCGCGTGAAATAACGTTGAATTTAAATATTTTAATTTTAAATGTTCATTTACGTCAGTCAGACAGTGATCTAATCGTTATACGATGATCTATGCATAAGAGCTAAACTGACCGACTTTAATTCAACTGAAAGTGCTCAACGATAAGAAACGATGAGAATAATGGAAATAGTATTCCGATAGAATAGAGAGATAAAAAAGGAACAAACCAAATTATATGTTCATCAACGTTTCGTCTTTATTTCGAGACTTTCCCTGTATGAATGAAATGAATAAAATAAAACGGCAGTACAAATATTTGAAAATATATTTTTGATGTAATGAAATGTATGACCCTGTTAGATTTCAGAAACGGAAAAAACCGTTGGAAATACAAAAAAGGGGGGGGGCACAGCGTTTATTTTTCTCGCATTCTGTTTTAGCTCCGACCTTCACTTTTTATCCAATATTATTCTACTATTAAAAATAAAAAAGAACATTATTGTTTAAAAAAAAAAAAAAAATGGAAGTAAAAAGACTCCTGGACTACACCGGGTAAGTAGATATTGTTTTAAATCAAATATTATTTATATAATGTAAATTGTAAACACTTACGTCCAATGTAATAGCCACAAAATCAGTGCCATGAAATCCTAGCCCTGAGCCAAATTTTAACCCATAGTCATGAGCTTCATTGTGAGTTTGATATTCAATGTAATGTCGGAGATTGTTTAGTTCTGGTATGTTCACTTCAATCAGTAAATAATTGTGGTGATCTTTGTGCAGGATGTCGATGTCCAGTTGACGTTCTAAACCAGAACCTGAAATAGAATAAGATAATCATTAAGCACAATATGTGGAGGACAGGCTCTAAAAATATTGGTCACGAATAGACAAAGAAAACCTGCATGTTACTTTTGTCTTCTCATGACCAATATTTTCTTAAAGCCATACCAAGAAAAGTAGCTCGAATTAGTTATCCTATTTCTTTCACCAGTTCGTTTTGATAAGCGCTCTTAGTCACCTCCTAAATCTAGTAAGTTTTAACATGATCGTGTTAACTTAAATATTTTCAATTAATGCAACTTTTTTCTAAATCCTCAAAAGTAACACATACATGCGAAAATAGTAAGACTGTGCAAACTTTGAAATTTCTATCAGAACAGATCAATAATACGTATTGTATGTGGGAAGAGGACGGCAACTCCTTACAAAAAGATGTCATAAATAAATGATCCCAACTGTTTATTAAAGCCATAATCAAGTTGACACTCTGTTTATCCCTAGGTCAATGAAATTAAGCGACATTGATTCAAACCAGAACTAGATGGGAGACCATTTGCATGTGAAAGAACATGAAAAAGCTAACATTATAAAAAATAATATCCTTTATTTCCCTCACAAAGTTTAGTCCAAATCGGTACGTTGACACACAGGGTGTCGTTAGATCACAGAAGTTAAGGTGACGTTGGGAATATCATAGTGTTATATGTTGGAAATAGGACATTTCTTTGAAGAAAAAAAACAAACAAATACCATCGTCAAAAATGAATCTCAGTTATTTAATAAGACATAATAATAATCTCAGTTATTTAATAAGACATAATCAACTCGACATAGCATTTCTCTATAGATCAAGTTAAGCGCCTTTGGACCTGGTCAGTACCAGATGGATAACTATTTGAGAATACCAAATACTGTATGTGAGCAAACATTGACATCTTTCTGTAAAGATGCCGTTTAAAGTACTCATCATTTAGTCTGATCAGTACGAGGTGGATACCCATTTGGGAATACCAGGCGCTGTATGTAGACAGGCATCAACACCTTGTAAAATCCAATATTGACAAAATCATCTATTCTGATTGGAATACAGCTAAGGACAAGAGAGAAAGCTGCTTCAGCCCACCCGAAATGAATGTCACATGAATAAAATCTAATATATAAAAGGCTATATGGCTGTCTGTGTGTCTGTCTCCACATTTTCAAACTCTATTTCCTTCGAAACTAAAAGTTACAGAGCGACGCTAGGTACCTCAAATGATTGGATTTTTTATGGACCGTTCTTTCATAGGTCTTTAGCCGATTAAAATTATTTTAAGGGATCAAAAATGGGTCAAAATTGAAAAAACTGTTATACATTTTGTACATTTATCTTAGTTCATTTTTAATTTTTTAATTTGTTATCAGTTCATATGTGTGTCACATGGGTACAGTGGTAACGTCACCAGTTATGAATGCTTCAGTTTTGCTTTCGGTTTCGATTCTAGCTGATGGTACCCAAATACTTTTTTTTTTAAATCACGACTTTATAATAACGAAATCTGGACAAATTAAAATATCATAATTAAGCGTATTTAACGATCAGGCAAAGCCGGGCGCCCCTCCGCTAGTATAATACAAGTATACAATATAAATAATCCCAACTTTATTCATATTATTTGGATTCTTCAGGCAACTGTTTCTAATATATGGAATACTTTGAGGAAATGGCATTAAGATCAACAGTACTAAAACCAACAATGTGTCTGCGATGTGTGGATAAATCATTCATACTCTGACACCAGGAAGATGTTCAAGCATTACTGGACCATGGAAACTCTATTCATTTTTTTTTTATTTGGGTATTACCACTTATCAAGGCCTCCAGGCCACTCAAGGATAAGGTGGTAGTGTAGTAATCGTTAATGGTATGAATTGGGTAGAATTGGATTATTTATGGTGACGGCTCAACAAGAACATGTTTAGATTGGATTTAAAGGTAACCCTGCTGTATTCAACTGGGAAGCAGGCCAGTGGAACAGTGTTCCACAGGCGGGCAGTTCTGCAAAAGAAGCTTTGTTCATGGAATCTGCGTTTAGATTTAGCACAGATAGTCTATCTATTCAATTCATTATGGAAAAGAAAGAACAATAACATAGTTTCTTGATATGCTGATAACTCGGACTGGTCAGAGGTTTATGTTATCTGTATATCAAATTTCAATTTTTACTGGAAAATATCTAAACTTCCACTATCGATACTGTGCAATGAAAGGATTCGTCTATTGCTTACAAATCAGATAAAAAGCAATATGTTGACAAAGCAATGTATATCAAGAAAGAAAATGGACAGTTTAAGAGAAAATTACATCAAAACAATTACCCAGAAAGAACGACATACGCCCCAAGAATTCTCTTGAGTTTGAGAACAGTAGTCCGAAGAATTCAAATTATTGTGGCGTGTCCACTGTATGGATAATAATGAATTCTTTCAGTTATATGTCTAGATAGTGAGAAACCTAGGATGGCTGGCAACTGGAAGTTCAACATTTATTGAAAAAAAATATAATTGAAAAGTAAATTCTATAGTCGGCAGAATAAAAAGGTAATAATATATTTCGACTAACTGTAATTGGATAGTGTGTTGTGTGTGACATTTTTATTTAACTATGAATATTCTAAGATATTTAATTAAAAAACATAGGATTTTACATCAAAATGCCTAGTTGTAGTAATAGTGGGGTAAAAACAGAGTAATAGGTGACCACAATTAACATGTGAGGAAACCGAGAACCATTGTAGTATGGAGCAAGTGCGAATGTAAACATTGTTGTGAAAAGCAATTCAAGACCAGGATCGGCCTTATCGGCCACCTCCACACACACCAAAATGCAGAACACGACAGCGATCCGATCCGCACTGCGGAGAGGTCGTCATTAGATGTTTTCATTTAGCAAAAAAAACCTAATGCTCATATACAACATCTCATCACTGCAAACGCTTATTTTAAAATCGTAAATTATTAGTTGTTAAAAATGGAAACACACAAAGCATAAACCCATCTTCAGAAAATATTTTAAAAGAAAAGAATATTAGTAAAAATATTTATGTTAAATATTTAACTGGGGAATTTTGGTTAAAAAAATGTTATCAATATAAATTATACCTACATATTATCTGAACTCAAAAACACGCGGCTTTTTTTCTCTCTAAAGTATGCATTACTTCTAGCTAGTCTAAACTTAATATGTAACCCTAAAGGTATTACTTCTTAACCAGTTTTTTTAAACGAGTTAAAATAACCAGACTTTCCAATTTGATAAAAGTTCCATTATAGCATATTTATTATGGGGTGGAGCTGGAATGCTCGAACATTCTAGCTCGAGGTAGATAAAGGCAAAAGTATCCATGCATTAATATGGAAGGGGAGACTATCTTCAAGTAATATTCTAAACTGGGAATGGGACAACGTACTTATACTAAGTAGATATTAATAAGTCCTTCTCACCTTTTTTTTCCATTTTTTTTATGGAGAGTAGATGATGCATGTGGATGTGTTATCGGCAGCTCCAGTAACTCTCGCTTCTCCTTTTTTGTCCTTCAGTCCTCATTTCCAATGAATGATTTTTCTGACAAAGTGTGAAGAAAAAGCTGCTTTTCAGGTCGGTAGTACTTTGTGAAAAGTAGCCTGAGATGTCGGAAAATTTTTGTTTCTATATCTATCCTTGTGGTCATGTCACTAGTAAGGGTGCTGGAGGTAAACGTATCATCTGGGCTGACGTTATCTGCCTGATAGTCAGGGACCCAAATCTTGGATTAACCAGTAAGGAGTCTGTCCGATCAGCAGGTGCAAAGTACCGTGGCTGCTGTATTGCCATTTGGTAAATCGATTCTGGACCATACAGTAGTTTCTAGTAGGGCCACTCGATGCCATACTAGTGGGTAATTGTTACGGCTTTATCTTATCATGTGCTACAAAAAAAAAAAAAAACAATTTCTTTTCTTTTTCTCTCTTACTTTCCCTCTCTGTCCTGCTCCAACCAAGTCTATCGACCTGTTCCACAAATCCCAAAACCTCAACATGACAAATCTCCCCCCCCCAAAAAAAAACTTGAATAAACCTAGAACCCATCTACCAATGTAGACCCCCACTACCAGGTCTCCTTCTCCAACATCAGGGGTCTATGTTCCAACCTTCCAGAAGTTGAAATACATTTACAGGAGACGAAACCAGACATCTTCTTTCTAAGAAAACAGGATCATTGCCAGCACCCTCATAATGCATCGCTGGATTGCCATGAATAACAGGGATGTACCCATGTTTCCGGTCACGATTATGGATTTTGGTGTGGTTTCAAGTGAGGGCCACATCATGCCACCTCACATCTTTAGTCGGCTTGAAAGTCAACACTAAAGTGTACCTCGATGTGCTGAAGAGTGTGGTGATCCTCTGGTGTGATCAGGTGGTCGCTGCCGGCCCACAAGTCCAAAGAGATCCAGGCTTGGCTTCAGAAGAAGTGCTATGATTTTGTACCTTTCTTTGATTGGTCCTCTTTTTTACCCCGACCTGAACCTGCTGGACTACTACGTTTGGTCATATGTCGAGAATAACACCAACATGACCTCCCACAACACCAAAGTCAGCTTGATCGCCGCCGTCCACCGAGTACTTGTCAATCACCTGCCATGCTTGTAGAAAAGGTATACTCCCAGTTCCAGAACCGTATCGAGGCAGTGATTATTTTGTTTTAATTCAATTTTCAAGCCAAACAAGGCACAGTGCCACTTTAAAGTAGGGGGCTACTATCGGGGACATAAGTTGCAGGGGTATTATGAAGGGAGATGAGTAGTAAGATGTCTGTTCACATTACACTTGAACTTCTGTATGTCAGTACAGTTGGGAAAGCAGAATCCCGGAAGGAAGTTCTAAAGTCTAGCAGTTCTGGGGAAGAAGCAATTGGAGTATAAGGCTTTCTCACACCTAGGGATCTCTACTGTGAAGGGGTTGGACTTAGCTGTTTGTCGGGTTTGTTGAGGGTAGTCACGTCGAGGGGGTACAAGCACTTGCAGTTCGTCAGAGCATTGTAGCGTTGTTTCCTTTCGAGCGACACTTTTATCGTTCCACCTTACATACACTAGACATATATATACAATACTAAATGCACTATTAAAAAAAATAAAATAGAGCCTCATTATAAAAAAAAAACTGTTATTCAAAACACTGAGAGAGAAAGCAATAAACATTTTATCAACCAACCTGGTGCTTTACATCTGATCTTCACTGTTCCGATAAGTCCATGGCCCATTTTATCTTTCTTAATCTCTCGTTCAATGTCAATATTATATGTCAGCAAAGCGCTTAAAAGACAAAGAAAAAACTCAATCATTAAACTTTTACTGTGATTCTTACAAAATTATGACATCTAATAGCAAACGATACTCCATACATTTATTTGTAATATAAGATACAATATCAAAAATATCTTGTTGTGTATTTTAATTAAAACAGAAATAAGAAAGACCTTACCAGTCAGCTAAATTTTACAATAATTAATTTAACTGAGCCAAAAGAATATATAAAAAAATAATGAGTGTATTTAAATAAAGAAGGTCACACAATTACACGAGCAAGAATTATAACAGTTTTTTCTCC
Source organism: Euprymna scolopes (assembly GCF_053919585.1). Classification (NCBI taxonomy): domain Eukaryota; kingdom Metazoa; phylum Mollusca; class Cephalopoda; order Sepiida; family Sepiolidae; genus Euprymna; species Euprymna scolopes. The sequence goes on from NC_136498.1 coordinate 11,458,058, forward strand.
TTTTTTTAAATGAAACTCTGAAATATACACAATCAAAGCAGTAATTGCTTAATATATGCATGAAAAAATATTTTGTTCTGAGTTGGTGGTCAACCTAATTAATTCAAAATTGCTGCCATCACAATAAGCAAATTAGTGAAATTTTATGATGTATTTTGATAGTTCTACATATTGTAAGAGTTGTGTAAAGATATTGTATCGTTTAAGCTCGTGTTGAGCTCAATGCAAAATAGAAAATATAAATGGCTGCGCCTGTATGTTCTGTATTTACAATAATCAGGCGAAGTTACTTTGGTTTCTGTTCAGGCAGATCACTCTGGTTGCCTCCTATTATCAGAGACAGATAACTCTTATACTTATACAAGGTGAATTGTTGTGATTATCTTTATGTGCAGAAAAAAATTTGTGAGATTTCCATGCATTTGTGGTAAAAAATTGCTTGGTGCTCTAGGTTTCCGACATGAAGGTCTCCTTAACGGAAGAGAGCTGACTGGGTGTGCCTATTCTGTGGTATCATCAACTTCCATTTCTTCTTCATATTCGCTGGACGATTCAATGTTGTTGTGCCATTCAACCTCCATTGCTTCCCCAGGAAATTGTTCCTGTGGAGGATCAGAGTTTATAGACGAGTTTGAAGTTCTTGGTGTGATGTAATATGGATCATCCACAACTGCGTATATTTTATAGAGAAGCCGACGTTTGTTACTTTATTGCTTCTGTCTACTTGCACTTGTACTGTTGGTTCTCTTGTGTCTCAACGATTCTTCCCATCTGTGGCCATCGGCGTGGCTAGTTACCGTCCTCGTTCTGGAAAAATGGATCTGGAAAAAAAATCCCATACTTGGACCTCTCAGAGTGGACGATAATGCTGGTTGTAGAATTTTTCATTTCACATATGCCTCTTGGCCATTGCCCCTTCTCTTAATTTTCCTATTTCTCTCCACTGTTTTCTTTGTTTGGTATTTATCCTGTTAGATGGGAAGGTAGCCTTTAATTACCTGACCATATAACATTACAGCTGGGGACATGTCAAGGTCTTGAACAGGAGTGTTTCGATTTGTTAATAACGCCCGAGCAGCCTAATCGTGGCATTGGCGTCCATAACAGTCCATGTTGTCATCTAGTATGTGCTTTGTGGTTTTAACGGCTAATTTCACGTGACAATAGCTTTAAGCATAATAGGCTGGTGAGGTATGTTTCCATATACCCCAGTACTTCGAATGGGACTCACATGGTAGTGCACTATTTGAAGAAATTTCTTCAGGTGCACCATACGTACAGAACCAAGTTCTCAAGGTATCAAATACAGTTTTGACCATTCCCAATGTCATCAGGCCCACTTCAACCTATCCAGTACACCATAACGTGTCTACCTTGTTTTGGGGAGATAGATTTTTCCCACATTAAAAGCCGACCTTATGTCTAACTCTGCCCTCGTGGGGAGGCAAGTAAATAAGGACTATTGTTACATTTACTATGTCTGTAATGACATAAGATTAAGAATACAATGGTGAGATGAGATTTTGTCTGCCCAACATGTGATGGGACTCCCATATTAAACTCTCCTTTCAATAAGTTTCCTTCTGTATAATCTCTATTTCTATCTCTACTATTCTATAAAGGTCACTTTATGTGTGTCTGTGGTGGTGGTGGTGGGGGGGAGGTTCCTTCCTTATAGGTTTATCTTTTTCAAATTTCACACAAAGGCAATTCATATTGTTGCGTTGTTATCTCTAATAAGGGATTTGAAGAGGTGACGTATATTATATATTTGTTGTATCATAAAGGGGATCGTGTGTGACCGTCTAGTCAGAGTTAATGTCATGTGATCGTCTAGCTTTTCTTTCTATTAAATGATATGTTCATATGTCGTGTGTGTGTGTAGTTCATGTATTTTCAGACATACCTTCTGCGTCACGATGTTGGTCCATCTGGAAATGTCTCGTCTTGGAGGGGAGACTGGTACTTGTTTTAGACGAATATTCATTCACTCCAACACGATGAATTGGTTTTATAGCTTTATTTCACTTTCCAGATGTCTCGCAGAATGATGGAAAGTGAATCTGGCTTATGTGGTTTCTCTTGGTCTTGTTTCTACACACATCAGCGCCCTCCCCTCAGTGAAGGGGGAAGTAAACGGTGAAGCCGTCCATCCTCTTCTAAGTCTAAACCAAATCTCCACGATTCAGCTAACCTGATCATGTGACTCACACGCAATCCGATCAGCTGATCCTGACTTCCGGTCAACGTGTCTCAATATAATTTATACACCTCTCTCTCTCTCTCTCACTCTCTCTCTCTCTCTCTCTCGATCCATTCTCTAACAATATGTTTGGCAATGTTCTTGAAAAAATCCGAACTTAAAAATAATTTTCTCTCTTATCGATAAAAAAGATCTTTCACAACGAAATTGTTTACGTTACACCGGCAATATGAAATAATAAACTTTCAGCAAATCATTTCTTATATTATTATAATAAATCTGGAGATATAGCTTAGTAGTAGAGCATTTGACTACAGATCGAATGATTCCTTGTTCGAGCCCGAATGAATTCAATTTACGATAAAAAAAAGCATACGATTTAAAATCACCGCAAATCGTTTCTTCATTTGCATATTTTAAAACTAAACATTGATCATAAGTGGCTTTTCCATGACATACATCATTAAGCTGATGATGTTGTAAAAAAACACAGACGGAATTTGATGAACGACATTGTCATCATTATTTTGTTTTCGAATTAGTCTACCAGGCAAATTATTCCTTGTAATATATAATAATCATTAGAAGATTGATTCTATCATAATGTTAAAGAATGGAGAGAGAGAGAGAGAGAGAGAGAGAGAGAGAGAGAGAGAGAGAGAGAGAGGTGAGTAAACGTGGAGTGTAGACACGTTTACCAGAAGCGAGGGTCAGCTGACCAGATTACGTATGAGTGACGTGGTCAGGTTGGCTAGATCTGAGAGACTGGATTTGGGCTTTGAAGAAGACGGACGGCTTAATAGCTGTTCCCTCCCCTTCACTGGGGGTGGGGGACGCTGACGTGTTCAAAGCAAGCAAGATTCACTTCCATATTCTGTGTCGACATCTGGAAGGAAATAAAAAACTATAAAACCAATTCATCGTCTTGGAGTGATAAATCTTCGTCTAACAGGTACCAGTCTCCCTCCAAGAGAAGATTAATTCCAGATGGATCAACATCGACGACACATGAAGTAAGGTATGTCGAAGAAAATGCATGTAACACACACACAAAAGTATATGAACAATTAGATATGAACACACACAACCGCATATGAAACTAGACGATCATACGCACACGGAATTCTTTTATGACACGCATAATCTCCTTTCATTCTAATAATAATCATTCCATGACAACAAATACAATTATGGTCCTCCCCTTTTATGTTATACACCAAACGTCAATTTGGTGCCCCTCTATGATAACCCTAGTGATAACTTCAATGATAATTCTATGTAACAATAATGCATATCCAATCTACATAAATTAAAATATCACGTTTAAGGCGGCCAACGTTGGACTGCCAGCTAGTAAGTAAATATTTAACAGAATTTCGACACAAGTGAAGATTGTAGATGAATTAAAAAATGTAGATGAATTTAAAAAAAAATGTCGAAATACTCACATGTCGTTGGGGACAACGAAGAATCGGAAATCCACGTCGCCTGTTAAAGGTGTATAAGGATGATGTTTTGATTCGTAGACATTGGGGTAGGACATTTGAATGCATATTTTCCGACCGAGAAGCGCTTTGATTCGAGGTCCGGTGCAACCATCAAAAACGTATTTCTTGATCGAAGGATTTTGGTCGGCTGAAACTCTTTCATATTCTCCCGCTCTTAAGATGAATATGCGATGTCTAGAAAGATTGGTTGGAAAAATTAAACAAAGAAAAGAATTTACAATAACAAGAACAGCAATAACAACAATAACAAAATTAGAATTAAATCTAATTATCAACACCAACAAAATGTTCTTCACGACCAAATAAATATCTCTAAAGTCATTCTCTTTCGTAGATTCTTCACCATTGGTGCTAGATGAATAAGATTTTTTTTCCTGCAGAAAGAAATGCAGAAACGTTCGCTGAAAGTTTCGAAGGTTATATTTCTGGGGAGAATTGACACACACACAGGATAGAAAGACACAGTTGTTTTGGCCAATTATTTAGTAAACTAATCTACTTAATTAAGATGGATAACATGCAAACAGTTCGTGGATGGGTAATGTTTCACTCTTGACGATATTCAAAGTTTTATTCTCTTGTCGTGAAGTAGAAAAAAATGAAATTAAATATATATATATATAAGACACAGCTGTTCCTTCCAAAAGGTCGAGCTCTTCAACGTCCAAAAATAATTCGCCGTCACTTCTTCCAACCGTCGTTTCACTCTCTGCGCTCTTCACGCCTGCTTAAAAAAAAGTACCGTTTATATGCTGCCCATTTCTCCACTTATGCAAATTGACTATCAACCAGAGCCATCTAGTTTTCCATTTCTCCAAACAGCCAATTTGCAAAGGGGGACAACTCAAACCACACAGAGCCATCTAGTTTTCCATTTCTCCAAACAACCAATTTGCATAGGTGGACAACTCAAACCACACTACCTTAATTGCCAACTGCTTTGAGCATGTGCCCTTAGCAAACATGCATTATTCGATGTGTCCAGTTCGACTTCCATTGACATACTTATGTGAAAACTTTAATTTTCTCTAAGCTCGACAAAAGTGTTTTCCGATAAGTATATACTAATTTGACTGTGATCCACTCAGCTAGTCAAGTAACAGAATTTACATTGGCGAAATTGCATTACTGTAATAAAACCTTATTCTTCTGTTAAACACTGGTGATTGTCTCACTTAGTGACTAACACGGCTACCCGGCGTTGCCCGGTACCATAAAGACTATATAGAAGATATTAAATAGTGTTAAGTTTCTCACTTCCCCAATAAGAGAAGTTTCTTTTTTATGTAAAAATGAAAAAATAAAAACTAGTAGCCCTTGAGGAATTATCGGAAATGCCAAATAAAATTAAGGATGTCCACAAGCTCTATCAAAACTCTTTCTTTGTAGAGTAATGACATTAGCTAAGAAACAGAATACTAAATCCGGAGTTTGCATCGTTCAATTACGTGACTGAGAGAGAAGAAAAAAAAATACAGGAAGAGAATAAGACAAGATGTCGAGTAACACTTATGTCACCTGTATTTCCTTGTAAATAAACCCCTTCGTCTTTCACCTATAACCCCGTGTTTCTTACTGTATTCTTATTTAAAGTAAGGATATAATAAATGGCGACAGGATTCGAACAAATAAAAACGGAACTTTAAGCCAAAAATATTGGAAAGCAAAGAGAAGAATATACGGCACGGATAAATTCAACTACTGATAAAAAAAAAGCTAAGACACACAAAAAGTAAGTTATATATTTTTTAAATTCTGTCTATTACGGTCCTACTGAAAAAAAAGAGAAATTGACATTTTATGAAGCATTGAAAGGAACAATTTTTAAAAGTGTCCATTTCAAATTTCTTTTGTTTCATAAGAAGAAAAAATACGGCGAAAAAAAACACGTGTAGGATGTGTTTTAGTGTCAATTTCATATGTGTTGCAAACAGAAGAATGTTTTTTTTATGGTTAAAAAAATATTCAGTGAATTTATTTAATTTTTTTTTGCAGGTACTGTTAACCTTTTGTTTCATTACTGTGTTTAAAAAAATTCTTCAACATGGAACAATTAGCCGAGTTTACAAAAACGATACAATTAGCATTAGCAGAGCAGCAAAGTCAGATGGAATTTTTACAAAAAGAGCAGTTAAAACAAAGTGACGTATTAAAAACAATATTAAAAGAACAAGAAGAAACAAAGGATTGTCGGTTCACTCCGGAAGTAATTGCAAATTCGCTGACAGAATTTTTATATGAACCAAGTAATGGCTTACCGTTTCCAGCATATTATCGTAGATACGAAAATATTTTTTCAAACGATGTCAGGCCTGGTCGGATGAAGAAAAAATTATTTTATTGTTGAAAAAAACTGGGTTTCCATGAAAATACCAAGTATACAAATTTTATACTTCCAAGGAAACCCGAGGATATTTCTTTTAAAGAGACTATAGAAATTTTATCGAACATTTTCGGGGAACGGGATAGCTTATTTTATACTCGTTATAGGGGTTTAAATATTTTGAAACAAGATGATGAAGACTTTATCGCCTATGCTGGGAGAGTAAATGCCCAATGCGAGTTATTTAAGTTGAAAGACCTAAATGAGTACATGTTTAAATGCTTGATATTTGTACAAGGGTATACATCCTCGAAGGATAAAGAGATTCGTTCTAGGATATTATCCATTATGAACTAAGACATAGAAATAACCTTACAGAAAGTTACTGAGGAATGCCAGAAACTGTTAAATTTAAAACAAGATAATACTAGTATTGAAGAGAAAAATGTTGACAAAATACAAAGGGTAAAGCAAGGTGACCACTATGTAAAAAAATACTGTAAGACGTGTGGAGGAAAGAATCACTTCATAAAAGAGTGCTACTTCAAAAGCAAAATATGCTATAAGTGCGGGCGTAAAGGACACAAGTCAACAGTATGCAAAAAGGAGAAATACTGTAAGCCTGAAATAAAGACCATTGGTTCTAAAAAGTGGTAAAAAAAGGAAATATATTGAAGTTAGAATCAATGGCCGGAAAGTAAACTGTCTTTTGGATACTGGAAGTGACATATCATTAATTGATGAAACAACATGGAAGAAAATTGGTTCTCCAAAGCTGCAAAACACAAAGAAAATTGAAAGAGGAATGTCTGGAAATAGATTAAAATTTAAAGGTGAATCTTATACTGATGTGGCCCTGAATGAAAAGACGTTAAAAACTAAAATATGTGATACCTGGAAAAAATTCTAATCTATTCGGTATAGATTTGATGATACTTTTCAATTTATGGGAGAAACCAATGAACTCATTTTGCAAAAGAGTAAATGTGACAGGATCTGAAAGTCCCAAACTGCCAGGAAGATTTGTTGGGGATTTGAGGAAGGATTTTAAAAATGTATCAAAGAAATCGAAGTAATAAAATAAGTGGACTCATCGGAATGGGCATCACCCACATTTTATGTGAAAAAGAAAAAGAAAGAAATCAGGGTATGGGTATTTTTCGACAGGACTGAATAATTGCTTAAAGGATCATAACTATCCACTCCCTACCCCTGAGGAAATATTTTCTAAAAATAGGAGAAATTTTCACAAAAATTGACTTGTCAGAAGCATATTTGCTGAAAAAAGTCCACAAAGATTGTTCTAAATACCTGACAATGAATACTCATAAAGGATCATTTTCTCTAAAACAATTGCCGTTTGGGTTGAAAGTAATACCAAATTTATTCCAACAAATTATGGATGCCATGCTAGCAGGCTTGGATTTTGCAATGGCTTATTTAGACATTTTGATAAGAAGCAAAAATGTCGAAGAACATAAAAACCATATTCGGAAGGTATTCTAGAAAATATAAGACTACGAATTCAAAGTGGCTCTCGAAAAATGTAATTTTGGTATGGACCAGATTGAATATTTGGGACAAATAATTGATTGGAAAGGTAAAAGACCTAACCCAAATAGGACAGAAGCAATTAGAGACATGCCTAGACCAGGCAATGTAATGAAGTTACAGTCATTATTGGGTCTAGCAAACTACTATAATTCTTATATCCCAAATATGCACGAACTAAGAGTACCATTAAATGAATTAGTGAAGAAGAATAAAAAATGGCTCTGGACAAAGGAATGTGAGGAAGCATTCTAAAATATTAAAAGATGTTTTTATCAGATCTAGCGTTAGCACATTACGATCCGAAAAAGGATTTAATTGTAGCGGCAGATGTGAGCGAATACGGTTTAGGAGCGGTGCTTCTAGACAGAATGGAAGATGGATTTACTAAACCAATTTCTCACGCCTCAAGGGTTTTATTAGCCGATGAAAGAAAGTACAGTCAGATTGAAAAAGGGGGTCTGGCGATTGTGTATGCCGTGAGAATGTTTCATAGATTCATTCATGGAAGATCTTTCATCTTAGAAACGGACCATAAACCATTACTATCGATTTTTGGTACAAAAAATGGATTCCTAATCATACGACAAATAGATTACAGAGATGGAGTATTATTTTGCTCAATTATGATTTCAAAATGAAGCACCTAGTATCTAGTAAAATTGCATATGCAGATCGGTTGTCGAGATTGATCCCCAGTAAAACTGAATTTGAAGAAACTGTTATAGCAGCACTAAAAGAAGAAAATGAACTAACAGATATATTACTAAATACTGTTAGGGAACTTCCTGTTACACTTGAGGAAATAAAGAAAGCATCGAAAACAGGTAAATATATAAATAATATAAAAAAAACAAGTGGGACAAGATGAAAAGAATAGAAAAGGATTAAAAATGTTTCCATTTTCTATGTGTGATGAAACTCTGATGTATGCAGACAGAGTGGTAATACCGCAAGTATTACAAAAGAAAATCCTAAAGGAATTCCACATGGGACATCCTGGAATCTTCAGAATTAAGGCCTAATGAGAGGATTCACATACTGGCCTGGAATGAATCAGGACATTGAGGAAATGGTGAAATTATGTAGAGGTTGCCAACTAGCCGCAAGATCTCCCCCCATACGGACACAACCTTGGCCTAAAACAGATGTACCCTGGACACGCATCTATATCGATTACGTAGGACCTCTGAATGGATATTATTACCTAATAATCGTAGATAGTATGTCGAAATGTCCAGAAAGTTTTAAATACAAACACCTTACAGCGGCAAACACAATAAAAGCGCTGGACGAGGTATTTAGTCGGTTCGGAGTTCTGAAAGAAATTGTTAGTGATAATGGCACTATGTTCACAGGTCAAGAATTCAAGCACTATTGTGAGGCACTGGCCATTGAACACATTACAACACCAACTTTTAACCCTCGATCAAACGGACAAGCAGAAAGATTTATCGATACTTTGAAACGAGCTTTAAAAAAGAATAATAACATCGACACAGAAGAAAAAAGCATTCAAAAATTCTTAGCAATATATAGGATAACACCAAATACAAATACAAATGCTAAATTACTCCCAGCTGAAATTATGTTTTGCCAGGAAGGTACATTTGTTGTTCGACCGGTTAATCCCAAGAGAAAAAGTAAAAAAAAAAAGTATCAAGGATAGTGTAAGGTACAAGACTTACAATGACGGGGATAAAGTTTTCTTCGAAAATTATCGGGCAGGGAAGAGTTTTGGGGAAGAAGGCATAATCTCAAGAAGAATTGGGAGAATGGTTTACATTATAAAAGGGCAGACTTTTTTCCACAAAAAAACATTAACCAACTGAGACCCTGATACATAGAAACAGTCAGAACCCAAGAGTTACCAATGGAAGTGCTAGATGACACTTTCCATATACAACTTCCAAACAAGGAAATACCAGTAAATCAGAAATCCAGTCACTCTCCAAAAGTAAAAAATCGGCAAACACAAATGGTGAGGAGACGTGAAAGGAAAAGGAAAAGGAAAAGTGCCGAATTTTTTGGACAAAGTTTAAAAAAGAAAAAATAGTAGAAGCAAAATTCTATGGAAGAATTTAGCTTGGGAGAAAGGTGATGTAATGGAATGACCTAACATCCCTTCATATATGAAATGAACTATACTCTCTCACATGACTGAGAGAGAAGTAAACAAGACAGGAAGAGAACAAGATGTCGAGTAACTCTTATGTCACCTGTATTCCCTTGTAAATAAATTCCTTTGTCTTTCACCCATAACCCCGTGTTTCTTGCTGCATTTTTATTTAAAGTAAGGATATAACATATTCCTATTGTGATGCCTAGCAACGTCAAGTAGATTTTCTTGTATAAAATAGTATAACAAAACACTGTTTATTACAAACGAGGCGACTTTTAAACATACCTGCTCTATCCAAGATATTGAGCACTTTCGACTGACTAACTTATTTTCATTATAATGCATGATATTGTATAATCCCTATTTTAGCCCCCGGGAAACACCATTCAGTTTGGGAAGAGTTATCACTAAAAAGATAAATAGTTGACACAATGTACGTTTGAAAAGAGTATGGAATCTTTTAGTGAAAAACTTACTTGATTTTAAGAAGATCTGTCGTTTCATAGATATTATCAATATGAATCCTACTTTTCCAATATTGAACCACACCAGAGCTTGATCGATCTTCGCTCGTAAGGGTCAGTCCACCTGATCCACCGGCGTTTAAATTAACACCTGTACTTACTGCCAATCCATGTGGTTTCAAACCCGGTAAGGATAGTTCCATCTGGGCATTAAATTCCATAGCAAACCTGAAAAAATAAAATAGTATTATTTAAATGCCTATAAAGGTTTAAACAATGCTATGGAGGCCTCTTTAGTTTTTGTCTATTTACTGAATATGTGATCAACAAGGCTGATAGCCATTAGCCACGTGCTCTTGTGTAATGAATGAATGCGTGAATGTAGGATTGACATGAAATTCTAAAAGATAAACTAAAATGACCGAAAAATGGGCTAAAATGACTTAAATAAATAAAAAGTAAATGACTTAGAATGACTTTAATGAACTTAAGGATGAATTGAATGACCTTAAAATGACTTGAATGCTTAAAAAACAACTTGAATGATCTGGAGAATGACTTGAATGGCTTTGAGACTGACTGGTTGTAATGCAGATGATCATTTTACATTAAATTAATACAGAAAAGTGATCCTCCACTTTATATCACAATAAGTACAGCATGTAGTAAGAACAGATACTACACTTTGATCTTGGCCAAAAGGCGAAGAAAAGGGGGGGGGTATTTATTTGCTCCCCCACTGAGCAAATTAGGCACAAGGCCGATTTTTAATGTAAGGAGTGATAGGGAAATGGGGACCAACTCCCCGGGGAGTAGGGGAGCTGGATAGTGACAATTAGTATGAAAGGTTGCCCCTATATTGACCAAGGTCTTATATATGGGGTTGCACATTGCCACTTTCGTGTAGGGGGCTACTATCAGGAGCAACAACTGCTGGGGTACTATGTTGGGATATGGGCAGCAAAATGTTGGTTCACATTACACTTGAACTTCTTCATGTCAGTACAGTTGGGGAAGCAGAGACCTGGAATGGAATTCCAGCGTCTAGCGGTTCTGGGGAAGAAACTACCGGAGTAGAAAGATCTTTTACATTTAGGGATCTACTGCATGGGGGTGAGATTTAGCTGCCTGTCGGGTTTGTCGAGGGTGTCTACGTCGTGGGGGCACAAGTGTCTGCAGTTCGTCAGAGCATTCACCATTAAAATACTTGTAAAACAGGAGACCTGGTCCGAACCACACACTGAGGATCCGGACCGGCCCTTGGTCTAATTGAAGATGCTCGGAAGCAAATTTACTCCGGTCCAGGTACTCAACCGCAGACCTACCGACTTACTGCGCTTGAAGACGGCCCCTGTAACTTCTTCATATCGAGCGAGCACCTCGGTGACCGTTTGAATGTCCATGGGGCAAGACACGAACATGGTGATGTCATCAGCGAACGCAGCAACCCTGGCTCGTGTGCTTCCAGGGAGAGCTATCCCATTCAGGACTGGTGTAGTCCCCTCGTCCCTTAACTTGCAAAGGAGGGGTTCCAACGCCAGGACGTACAAGAGAGGCAACAGCGGACAACCCTGTTGCACCGACCGGGAGACGGCAAAAGACTCCAACAGCTTACCATTGATCTGCACCGCTACCGTCGGCCTGTCATACAGTACAGAGATCCACTTGCGGAAGTCTGAATTAAATCCGGTGGCCTCCAGCACAGATCCCAGGAACTGATGATCCACTCTATTGAAAGCCTTGGACTGATCCAAACTGATCAGTGTGGCCTCGGCGTCGTCTTGTGTCCCCTCTATGATCGTGCATATCAGATGAAGATTGTCCTGAATCGATCTTCCCTTCACAGTATAGCTCTGGTCTGGTTCGATCAAGTCAGTGATGACAAACTGCAACCGATTCGCAAGAACCTTGGCCAAGATCTTTAACTGTGTTTAACAGAGTCAAAGGCCTGAAATCGTCTAAATCTTCCTCCCCACCATGCCGTTAGCAATGTAATCACTCCTTTGGTCACCTACCCCGGTTTGGAGCCCTGAACAAACCAATGGTTGAACATATCCTTCAAAATAGGGACCAACATGGGCGACAGCCTCAAGTAGAATTCGTAGGGTAGACCATCAAGCCCTGAGACTGGTACTACACTTTGATCTTGCCCAAAAGGTCAAGAAAAGCTTAAACAGCTAAGAACAGCATCTATTTACAACAGACCTTTGATCTTAACCAAAAAGGCCAAGCACAAATGTGTTACGGACAGACCGACAGACCGACTGACAGACCGACGAACCAGTGGAGTGACTTATAGAGTCGCTAAAAATATGTTTTGTAGTGTACAGCTTAATCAAAGGGCGATAACCCACCCTGGATGATTATTATCTACGAGGTCATACTGGTGTGTAACAAACTGCGAACGGAAAACAGGATACAGTATAATAAGATTTAAAACAAATGTATTTCAGGAAAATAAAAAGCATTATCTGTCATGTCGAAATTAGTATTAGTTCCAGAAATTACGAAATATGATCCAATAAAAAATAATTACACTAAAAATAAAATTTATCCAATAAAAAAATATGATCCAATAAAAAATAATTACACTAAAAATAAAATTTATCGAATTATAGAGTTTTTCGTATGTTTAAAAGTGGAAGGATTTAGTCCAGGAGAGGTAATTGCAATCTGTTATTTTGACTTATCTCCCTTGCTTTCCTTTTCTTTAGTGAAAATCTGTTTTTTAACGTAAAAATGTTGGACTTTTAGTATCTACAATGTTTTGGATCATTTTGCATCATTTTTACAATTTATACTAATTTTGACATGACACGAAAGTATGTAGTAGTATTTTTTTTACTTGAAATGTGTTTGTTTGAAACCCCATTATGCTGCAGAAGTACCAAAAACAAAGGGCCACCATATTCAGACAGCTCGGTTAATACGTCAATATTTATTATCGATACAGAAAAATATCAGAGTAATAAATATTACACTATTGCCGTTTTTAACAATTTTTTTCTCTGTCATATAGACAACGCCCCCATCTTTCTTGTAAGTAAAAAAATCAAAATCAGCAATCGGAATAACTCATATTGAGAGTGAGGAAAATCATATATAATGGTTGTATCAAAGCAAGTGTTTTTTGTGAAAGTTTGGCAAGGGGGGGCATAGATTGGAGTTCAGTCGAGCACTTGCCATGAAAATAATGGTAGAGCAGAGACAAACTCGCAAAATTTCTTCTGTGGGAAGATATAAAAAGAATTGTCCGTTTTACAATTAAAATTTTATTTCTTTTTCTCTTTAAGATCTTGTCATGGAAAGTACAAGCGGTGTTAGTCCTGGTGTGTTTCCAACTATTTTTTACTATTGATTTTTTTTAACGGTAAGTAATTTACAATTTCAAAACATCTGGGCAGGAACTGCTTTATGCGCCTTAGCCAACCTTGACAGGCTTCAAAACCTAATAGATGATCCCCTTTTTCTCTTCACTGCAACCTTTTTCCCACATAAGAAACGCTGCTCTACCAATATTTTCATGGCAGGTGCTCGACTGAACTTCAATCATTGGTTCCCCCTTGCCAAACTTTCACAAAAAACACTCGACGTTCTACAACCAGTTTTTCCCCACTATCTGTGTCTAAATCGAAGCGCAGATTCCATGAACAAAGTTTCTTTCCCAGAACTTCCGCCTGTGGAACATTGAGCCGTGCTCATAAATAATCAAATTCTACTCAATTTACACCATTATTGCACTACCAATCTTACATTCATTAACCCTTATCCTGAAGTGACCTTCAGGCCTTAATAAGTGGTGACTCCTGATTAAACAAAAAAAGAAACTTTTAATACATGATCATACGTGTTCATCTGCCTCGAGTGACTTTTGGCCTGAATAAATGATAACCGCAAAAGTAAAAACAATAATAAAAAAGGGAGATTAAAACTTCACAAATGAAAGTAATTCTATTCGAACAGATCAATCAAAGAAAGTGAAGAGTGGTACTTACTCTGTTTGCAGTCCGACGTTCATAGCAATATTTTTGGGTGGCAGAAGCTGACCGAGGCCCATTGAAGCTGACATATTTAGTGAGTTTAGTCGTGTTGAACTGAGAGTCAGATTGAAAGGCGCACCAAATACTGTGGGTAGGGACCGGTAGAGTTCAACAAACCGACTCGCTTGAATAAGCCTCAAATCTGTTTTTCGCAAAGCGTTAGCAAGGAACATCTGCAGATTGGGAATGTGCAAGTACTGCAACAGAGACTTCAAGTTGATCATTTCAATATTGCCACCTAGATTGCGGAGAGCAAAAACAGATATGAGCAAAAATGTATAACAACTGGTTAGTCTGAAGTTCAAATCTGTTTAAAAAAGGGCCTATAAATTTTTAGATTCTGTTTGGAAAAGGGTCAATAAATTTTAGGATGCATGGAACTGTCGGGAAAAGATTCTAGTGGTGCACCGTTCTTAAGTACTGCTGAGTTGTTTCCTCTTGATTGTGTCTCAAAGGAACCACAGACATACATCGAGTTGATTCTAACATTTGTTTGCTTTTTTAAATTTTCTTCCTTTGAAAATTGTAATGCTGGGTATGGGGCAGCCAAACCAGCTGCCAACATTGCTCTGCTTTTTATTGAAACCAACCGAGAGTTCTTTTTAGTATCCTCGCTGTTCCCTTAAGTGCAATTGTCTGGATCTCTTTTGTATTTGGTTCACCAGGAATATTAGTTATGTTGTGGCACTATTTATTTGTGCCACTGTTTCTAACACACTCTGCGGCATGACCGAGTGGTTATTTGGCCATGTGCGTAGAGATACAAAGAAACGCCTTCCAATAATTCACTTTCCTAGAGCTCTCTCTCTTTCCTGCACGACCACCATGAAGTGAATACGCATATTCTGTCTCTCTGTAAGTGGGGGGAGCACCCCCTCCCTCAATACTAGTTAGGTTAGTTAGCTTTGAAAAGCCGATTATCCAGTTTTTTAATTGTTAAAGTTTTTGTTATATATATTTTGTAAAATAAATAGTTAAGATTTCTCATATATATTACAATTGTGTCGCGTGTCGTCTTTCTTGCCTGCCATAAATGTCTCCATACATGTCTTAAGTCGAAAGGCGGCCCTAAGGACAAAGAGATGAAGATTCCCACCAGAATGCCACCAGGGTGAAGAGATCATCTTGAGAAAAGAAAGGAGCCACACCCAGATCCAACATCTCAGGTATGATTTTCTTCTTGCTACACAGACCCTAATGACTGGCCCATCTTCATATCTTCATAAGACCGCTTTAAGACATTTACTATAACACGTCTGTCGATCACACCTCAGTGACTGGCTGATAGTGGTATAATGTAGGACTTCAGGTTTTTCTTCATAAGCCCTGTGGCACCTATAATAACTGGTATGATTGATATCTCCTAAAGACTCCAGTTTCTTTTCATATCATACATGAGACCTTGATATTTAGTCTGCTTCCCCCTTTCAGCTCTGTCCAGACCGCCATCATTAGGGACACTTACTTCAATCAAGGTTGCCACTCTTTCTGACGTATTTCATATAACTATGTCAGGTTTCACGGCAGCATTTTCAAGGTAGGTAGCTGTAGGGATTACATGCTCGTAATGTATGGAATATAAGTCATTTCCAACTGTTCTTTCAGGTTGATCTTCCCAGGATTTTCTGCTACACTAGATGTTTAATTTTTTACAGATGGTCCAATGGAGGTACTTACACACTCCATCATGTCTCGCTGTATTGTAGCTGTCCCCTAAAAGAACCTTGCAACTTGATGTCAGATGACACACACTTTCCAATTCTGCATGGTAGAACCTGCATTTGGTGTCATTTCTGATACCTGTCATTTTGTTGAATGCATTGGTCATCAATCCCTGGTCTTGGGCAGCCATTATAACCCTTTCCTGATCGTGGTGAAGGGCTCCTTTTTTGAGCCAGTCCAAGGAACCTTCTTTGTCTATGTATTCCGGAGAGAGTTTCCCCAAAAATACTTTGCACGCTGATGTTGCTCCCATTCTTTAGGGTTCATCCTTTGGAAGGTCTTGGTATATTTCTGCCGGCTCTTTCTTGCTATTTCTGTGGCTTGTTTGGTGCTTCATCCTCATTTGTGAGACAGCCCTGACCAAAATGCTTGGCCAGCTGGGTAACTGATGTTGTTCTGCTGGCTCTTGTCTCTTGATGTTCGTATACTATTGAGAAAGGGTGATTCTAGGAACTTCTTAGATACTGACCGGTGCTCACAATAGTTACCCTATGTTGATGATTGATCTCTGATAGTGCCAGACCTCCTTCTTCCCTGGGCAAATATAGTCTTAGTAGACACTGATTTCTATATATTATTTTATGAAGTGTTAATAGCTTCTGTGTCTTTACATCTAGCCGGTTATGTATTTCTGTGGCCAGTCAATGATACCAAAACTATATGGTATTACTGGGATAGCAATTATATTTTTATTTGTGAGCTATGTTTCGCAAATCTTCCTTATATTTGCATATTTTCCTCACCCGGCGTACATATTCTTTACTAATCTTCTCCCTCATCTTGGCATGCTGTATGTTCTCGTTTCCCTCAATGCCAAGGTACTTATAAGGCTCATGCTCTTCTAGATCCCTGATGTCGATGTCTTCATTAAGCTGCATATTTTCTGTGTGGGTCTTCTTCCCAGCTCTGAGTGTACACTTGGCACATTTATCCAGGCCAAACTTCATTCCGATGTCATTTGAAAAATGTGTGTACTACCTGCAGAAGCTGGTGCAGATCCGTGTCAGAGCTGGCATACAGTTTAAGGTCATCCATGAAGAGCAGATGGTTTACTTTCTTGTTTGCATCTCGATGGCATCCCTGACTCAAATTGTAGGCGTTCGGATTGTTATTCAGGAGTTTGCTAAGTGGGTCTATTGCTATACAGAAGAGTAAGGGAGATAAACGATCACCTTGGAATATTCTCCTTTTGATTTTTACTTCAGGGATGATAGTCATTCCTCCATTGTGATTTAATGATATTGTGGTTTTCCACATCTGAAGGTGAGCCACTAGTGTTTGTCTAATTATCAGGTGGATCTTGTATAACTCAAGGCACCGAAGTAGCCATGAGTGTGGCACGCTGTCAAATGCCTTCTGGTAATCGATCCATGCCATACTCAGGTTTCTTTGCCTCTTCCTACAGTCTTCTAAGATGGTCTTGTTGATCGAAAACTGGTCTTTGGTACCGAGACATTTTCTTATGCACCCTGTCTGCTCTTTTTCAAGGTAGGTCCCAGAAGATAGATGGTCATATATATCATCGGCTACCAGACAAGTGAAAGCTTGTAGGTAGTTGTTAGACAGCATATTGGCCTGTATTTATTTGGGTGTTGTGTCTCCTTGGTCTTGGGTATGAGGCTGGTGTCCCCCTCTGTCAGCCAGGTTGGTGTTGCTTCTTCACCTCTTAGTATCCTTTTGAAGCAATCACTGTAGTGGTGATGGAGTGCAGTCAATTGTTTCAGCCAAAAGTTTTGGATATTGTCGATGCCAGGTGCTTTGTGGTTGGATAATTGTGCCAGTTTTCTTGTTACTGTACCAGGAGTTATAACTGGTTCTAGCATCTGAGGCTTGGTTTCGTTGAGCCTAATAATATGTTCAATCCACTGGGCTTTTTGATTGTATTTATCTTCTGTTTCAAATAGAGGCCTCCAGTAGTTTTCCGGGTCTTCCTCTGCAGGTGGACTATCTACAGTAATTTGTCCTATTAGCACACACACACACACACACACACACACACACACACACACACACACACACACACACACACACACACACACACACACATCCGTATACAGATGTAGAAAGCCTGGCACTCAGGATAAAAAGAGACCAGCAACCCGTTTATACCCCAGGTAAAAAGAATACACGGCATAACCACATTGACACAGCGGTTTTCACCAAATCACTGAAGCAATGACGAACCTGGCTAGTATCAAATGGATGACCATTTTGGAAATATTCGGCACTGTATGTGCTCTCTGCTTATCTCGGCATTGTTTTTAGTCATCCTTGAATTAATGTATAAAAGTGCAGGTAAGTATACAAATCTACTCTTTTGGGCTAATACGTTTCAACGGCCTTTAGAGATAATATAAAAGAAAGATGTTTTTAAAAAATACAAGTGAAATTAAAATCAAAATAGGGTTGGTGATTTGAGAATTACAAAAAAAGCAATATGAGAAACGGGACTGAGAGGTGCCATTCAGTTTGCAATTAATTAAAGTTTCATTTCCTCTGTTAAGCAATTTATCTCTATCTTAAAATCTAATAACGTCAACATTATTCATAAGGCATAAAAAGTAAGGTAAGTTAAGGGATTTTCTAATTATTTTCCATTTAACTATTGGTACTTTGTTGTCTTTAATTAATTTTCAGAAGTGAATAATGATCCTTATATCTTCATTGTTAACCAATGATCTGCGAGGGTAAAATTTATTTTGAAAAGTCTTTTGTGTTATTTATATAAAACTTTTCAACTTCTTTATTTGCTATGACTTGAAAGTTTGAGGTAATTAGACAATTGTTTTGTAAGAACCAGCTACTAGATTTTGGACTATTACAAATATTCATAGTTTTATTGTAAACTATATTAGTATTTGTATCAGTATTTTAGTATATTACTATTTTGGTAATATATTATATATATACTAGACTACCTGTGTCCCTTTGGATTGTAACCCCGTTTTCCCAACCCATTAATAAACACTCTACATATCATGCCATATGTGCCGGTAAACTATTTTTACATATTAGGAATCCTGTGTCAATAACTATTAAGTTTGCTAGTGTGGATTTTGACATCAGTCACATTTCGTGCATGCCGTGATAACCCAAACTAAATAAGGGATGGCCGACATGTAAAGTCAAAGTTAAACGGCGTAGGCAAAACCAAGTTATGCGTTGAAATGATGAATAACGCCACGTGTTTTGAGGTGAGAAAACAAAACAAAGTTTTTTTTAATCAATCTGTCTGTTAGAACCGCATGAAGAAAATCTAGTCTGTAGATTTGGATTCTTCAAACTACTATTCTCATCCTGAGTGTCATTTTCACAATGTTTTGGTGGATGTAATTTCCAGCCTTTTCAGGTGTATAACAAGGACACGTGGCACAGTGGTTAGAGTACTTGGGAAAATCAGTTGAAGATTGAAGGTTTAATTCTCAATGTGGGCAACCGAACAATACAATTGCGAATTACTTAGGACCGCTATCCACTTATGGCTGATAAAATGAGAGAATGATAAATAAATAAAGAGTTCTGTTCGAAATTCCGTCCATGTTCGACAAAATACACTTGAAGAAGGTCGGATGTTACATCGACCGAAAAGTTGTGAAAAATGACACTCAATATGAGAACAGTAGTCTGAAGAATCCAAATAATACGAATAACCAATCCTCATCTAAAACTTCAGAAACGCATTGCTAGTCTGCTTTGAGTTGCGCAAGGTAAATAATGTAAAAAAAAAACTTTGATAACCGCTAATTGCAAAATTTTCCCTCCAGTATATCTGTCCATATGCCACCATTTATGTTGTTTAGAAGTTAACTAAATAATCAAATAATTAGCTAAAAAGATATTAGTGTCTTTTTCCTGAGTCAAATCTCTGCTAAATAAAACTGCTAAGAAACTCTCAGTCTAAGAAAGTCTCCCTGTGTCTATTTTACATGAAAAGAAAATTATTTGCGTAGCAACCACGGAGGAAATAACGATGAAGAAAAGAAGCGACTTGAAAGAAGTGAGAATGAAAGATTGCAAAACAACATCCAAGCTTGTATCAATAAAGAACTTTGTTTTTTTACAAAGGAGTAACCGAGGGTAAGGGTTAATAAGTCTATGGAAGTCAATAGGAAAATATCGCAGTAATCGTTGTTGTTGGACTTGAAGACAACCATATTGTAGTCTGATGGAAAGCAGGAAAACAGAACATATGCGTGCGGTTCTAGAAAAGAAGCTTTGTTCATGGAGTCTACGTATAGGATTAAGTACAGATAAAGAGTGGGGGAAATCATTGACAGTGGTTTAAGTTAGACGAGTGTTTTTCATGAAAGTCAGGCAAGGAGAGACCATAGATTGGAGTTTTTTTTTTTTTTTTTAATTACATTTTCACCCCAAACAAGGCACATTGCCACTTTGGTGTAGGGGGCTACTATCAGGGGGAAAAACTACTGGGGCACTATGTTGGGATTTGGGCAGCAAGATGTCGATTCACGTTACACTTGAACTTCTGCACGTCAGTACAGCTGGGGAAGAAGGAACCTGGAATGGAATTCCAGAGTCTAGCGGTTCTGGGAAAGAAACTACTGGAGTAGAAAGATCTTTTACATCTAAGGATCTCTACTGCGTTGGGGTGGGATTTAGCTGCCTGTCGGGTTTGTCGAGGGTGTCTACGTCGTGGGGGCACAAGTGTCTGCAGTTCACCAGAGCATTCACCATTAAAATACTTGTAGAACAGGCAGAGGGATGTAACATTTTGTCGATGGGACAGAGGCTCAACTTAGATGCCAGTTCAGGGCCTATCAGATTGGCGACTCTCTTTTGAACCTTGTCTAGGAGCGAGAGACTAGTAGCAGATGCACGAGCCCAAATGTGACAACAATACTCCATACATGGGCGAATGGTGGCCTTATAGAGGTACAGGATACTTTCAGGTGTCAGTAGTTTTCTAGCACGGTAGAGAGAGCCTACCTTTTTCGCAGCAGCCCCGGCAATGTTTTCAATATAATTGTTCCAACTCATGTTTCCTGTGAACGTTAGGCCAAGCAGTTTAAAAGATGTACTCTCAGACAGGGAGTCACTGGCCATTGCTATTGGTGGCAGAGAAGGTTTCTTGTAATTATTGAAGGAAACCTTCTCTGCCACCAACAACAATGGCCAGTGACTCCCTGTCTGAGAGTACATCTTTCAAACTGCTTGGTTCAGACAAGCACTAGCTATGAAAATAACGATACAGCAGAGACAGGCTTGCAAAGTCTCTTCTGTGAGAAAGAGGTTGCAGGGAAGAGAAAAGGACACCCCTACTAAGCTACAAAGTCTGTTTTGAAATCTGTCAAGGCAGGATAAGATGCTTCTAGCAATTAGCAGTGAGATATCCACTGAAGCGATAGAACGATCACACCATTTTTTTCAGCAGCCTTGGAAAGGAATTTGATGTATGTTCCATCTCTTAGGAGTAAAGGTCAGACCCAGAATCGTAGCCTCCCCAAGACGACAGCCATTTATTTTAATTGATGCTAGACAGGGATCAGAGCGTTGATGATGGAAAGATAGAAGCTTCGTTTTAGATGCATTAAAAGTAACCAGCCACTTCTTTCCCCATTGCACCATGTGCTCAAAATTAGAGGAGAGAGAATAAGGGAGAACTTGATCGTTTATGGCATTTGAAGTGTTGACATAGTGTCCTCAGCATAATATCTACAAATGATCTTAGGATGTTATTTGGGAGATCATTAATGTAGATCAGGAAGAGAGTTGGGCTTAGGATAGACCCCTGAGCGCCTCCAGCATTAATACTGTGAACTTCTGATTTCTGCCCATCAACTCTTCTGAACCTATAACAGAGAAATGAATTAATAATTTGGAATACATTTCCAGCTATACCTTAACTGAATGTTTTGTGGAGTAGACCTTTATGCCATACCCTATCAAAGGCCTTTGATACGTTTAGAGCAATTACTCTAGAAATAAAACCTTTGTCGAGATATTCGCTAATCCTATGAGATATACTTGTTAGCACATTTGCTGTAGATCTAGCAGAAAAGATACCATATTGATAATGTTGTTATTAAAACATTATACGTACAATATACTAGTTTTAAAACAATTTGCATGATCGTCTGATTTGCATGAAGAGAAATAAAAGACTGCTTACCCATCGCTTTAATGTGAATGAATCCAGTAGGCATTGAACTTTCAGGAATATTGACCATCTGAAGGATGTCTTTCAGTTCGTCCACAATCTTTTTCTCAAAGAAGAATGTAAAGTCTCCGTCGTCTTGTTTTGGTGGTGCGTTAAAGAAATGTAAAATACCCATCAGCCTTTGGAGCAATGCTTTGCCGTGCGTTTCGTGGAGAGACCGCATGAATTTTTCCATTCCTGTGAAAAACACGATACAAAGAACATATAAAACGAGCCAGTTTGAAGAATTTTATGAAAGATATTCTGAAAATGGATCCATTCAGTATTAGGTTCTTAATATTTTTAGATAACGATAACCGTATTATTTGTATTCTTTGGACTACTGCTTTCATCTTGAGTGTAATTTTCACAATGTTTCGGTCGATGTAATCTCCAACTTTTGTTTGCAATTACCTGTGGCATAACGAATATGTTGTTGGTAAATTTCAATTATAAGTTATACTACTCTGGAGGCTCAATCCTTAGTGCGAGCAGTACTCAAAAATACAACTGCGAATTATTTATGATTTCCACCCAGTCATATCTGACGAAACGAGGACATACTAGCCCCATGGATAAAATTAAAGGTTCCGTTGAAAATTCCATGCAGATTCCCGTGTTTGGCAGATTCTTGGATTCGATGGAAAGATTCCCGAGTTCAACAAGCTACTGCTGAAGAAAGTGTAAGTTTACGTCGACCGTATCGGTGGGGAAATAACGCTTAAGATAAGAACAGTCGAATGAATAATCAAAATAATATGAAGTTATAGTCAGCTAACGTACTTCCTAAATGCTGACGTGAATGCTACAGGAAGCGATAAGGAAAATTTGTTCACTTTAATTGTTCTTCGGTATTTCTATTGTGAAGCGATTTATTGAAATACAATAGAAGCAATTAATATTATATAAGCATATAGAATAAAAATCAACAAAATTATACAGATTAAAATAACACAATTAGTCTTTATTTACACTTTCATTAACAAAATTAAACAAATAAAAGTGTTTATTTTATTTGAAATTTTATAAGAAATGTGTTTATGAAATTATAAAAATATTTTTTTTATTAATTTTTAAAGTAAAAGTTTTTTATTTGAATTTATATATTAAATATATGTTTATGAAAGTATAAAAAATTTTGAAATCAAAATAACAAATGGAATTATTGAAATCCAAATAACAAAATTTCAGACATCAAAAAGAGGTATCCAATAAATAATATTTACAAAATAGTTTTAAAAGATTTAAAAAAGTGTTTTCAATAGTACTTTTTAAAAAGCGCAAAACGTGTTTTCAATAATTCTTTTTTTAAGACGCAATAAGTATTTCAATAATTAAAAAAAAAAGCGCAATATATTTTCCAATGATTAAAAGCAAAAAATTTTTTCAATAATTAAAAAACAAAGAACGAAAAAAGTGTTTTCGATAATTATTTTTAACAATAAAACTAATTTCAATAATTCTTAATTAAAATAAAACCATTTTTTCAATGATTATATAATAAAAAAGATTGATCGGAAAAAAAATCGTAATAAAAAAGAATACATGCACAGGTGTAAGAAAAATAGCTAACGAACTGATTTGCTTTATCACCACTTCCGGTAGACACACGCCGGAAGTTAGAAAGTACGTTAGCTGAGTATAATTCCGGTTCAATCTTAGAATTTCTGATGAACTATAGTTTTTCTTTGATCATTTGGATGGGGACAAAAACTACACGGGCATCTGTAAGTCAATAAGGTACACATACAAGCAGGGCTACCCGTTGTTGCCCGGGGCTATAAAAATAAACAAGATAGAAGTTTAATTGTGTGTAATATTCTTTTATAAAAACTTCGATCTCTCTCTCATTCTCTTTCCAACCGTCTTTCTTTCTTCCTCTTTTTCCCTCTCCCTCCTTTTTTTTTACAAGGTGGTCACCACTTATCAAGGCCCGGAAGCCACTCAGGGATGAGGGTTATCGTAAGTACAGTACGTTAGTGTGGAGATTTAATAACGTGTCTACTTAAGGGGGCGGCTCATCGGGAATTTGTTTACGTTGGACTTGAAGACATCCAAGTTGTAGTCAGGTGCGAAGCAGGCAGGTGGAACAGAGTTTCACAGGCGTGCAGTTCTTAAAAAGAAGCTTTGTTCATGGATCTACGTTTTGATTTAGGCATAGATAAAGAGTGGGGAAAGTTTTTGACAGTGGATTCAGCTAGACGGGTGTTTTTCATAAAAGATTGGCGAGGGGGGGCAGAGATTGGAGTTCAGCCGAGCACCTGCCATGGAAATAACGATAAAACAAAGATAGGCTTGCAACGTCTCTTCTGTGGGAGAGCGGTTGCAGGGAAGAGAAAAGGGCATCCCCAACTAAGCCACAAAGTCTATTTTGTACTCTGTCAAGGCAGGGTAGGCTGTTTTTAGCAGCTCCTGCCCAGATATGGCAACAGTATTCCATCTTTGGACGTACTTGGCTTTTATATAGATAGAGCGACCTTCGCAACAGACTTGATGTACGTGCTCCATTTCAGATCAGGAGTGAAGGTCAAACCCAGAAGCTTGTTAAAACATCCTAGATGTCCTAGACGAGAGCCATTCATTTCAATTGATGCCAGATGGGGATAAGAGCGTTGATGATGTAAAGATAAGAGTTTGGTTTTGGATGCATTAAAGGTAACCAGCCACGTCTTCCTCCACTGAACCACACACTCGAGATCAGAGGAGAGAGAATCAGGGAGAGCTTTGCCATTTACAGCCTTTGATGTGTTGCCGTAGATGGTTGTGTGATCAGCATAGATGTCAACAAATGATTTAAGTATGTGTTCAGGGAGATCATTGATGTAGATACGAAAGAGAGTTGGGCCCAGGATGAACCCTTGAGAGACTCCAGCATTAATACTGTAGGTTTCTGATTTTTGTCCATCAACCACACTCTTATGAGCCTATCAGAGAGAAATGATTTAATGATAGAGAGAACATTTTCAGTAATACCATAGCTGGAGATCTTGTGAAGTAGGCCTTTATGCCATACCTTGTCTAAGGCCTTTGATATGTCAAGAGCAATTGCCCTAGAAAAGAAACCTTTGTCAAGAGATTTACTAATCCTATGAGACATAACCGTTAGCACATCTGCGGTAGATCTTGCAGAACGAAAACCATATTGCATATCACTAAGAAGGTTATTTCTGCTGAGGTGGTTGACTATTTCTCTATTTAATATGGATTCCAGCAACTTACTCATGACACACAGGAGACTTATTGGTCTGTACTGAGAGGGAGAAGACTTATCACCTGAGTTCTTAAATACAAGTCATACTGATGAGGTTTTCCAGGGTGTTGGAAAGCACTTCTCCTTAAGGCAACGCTTAAACAGTTTTTTAAGTATGGACACTAGTTCTGGTTGAAGCCTTTTTAACACTATAATTGGGATTCCGTCAGAGCCAGTTGCTTTACTGGCATCAAGGTTCTTGATTAGCTTGGCGACCTCATGCACAGATATTTGTATGTTACCTAGCGTATTCTGTGTTATAGGAGGAAATATGGGGAGTTGATGGCCTTTGTAGCATAGGGTAGAATTAGCTGCCAAGTTCTTGGCAAGTAGTTTGGCCTTGTCTGACGTTGACCAGATGACCTCTGGTCCATTGATAATGGTTGGGATAGAACGCACACTTCTGTTCAGGATCCTATTTGTTATTTGCCAAAACTGGTGCGAACCAAGCCGCTGATCAGCTACTTTGGATTTAACAGATTGGGCATATAGCTCTCTTGCATTTTTATTACTCTTTTACAGTGGTTGCTGGCGTTCCTGAAAGCAGCTTTCGTCTCAGTGCATCTATTACGTTGGTAGCTATGGAAAAAGTGATTTAATATTTATAAATGACCTCCCCGACAAAATTGCCTCTGAGATGGGTATATATGCTGATGACACCAAACTCTATAACAGGCATGACAAGAAAACAAATGAAAACATTGATTGAGATTGTCAGACTGACTTCCTCATCTTGGTTGTTATCGTCACAACGTTTCGGCTGTTTTGCCCTCCGACCTTCATCAGATGTTTTGTATCGACCTGAGGAACCGTTTGTTAGGAGTCTCGAACCCAACTCTTTATTATTATTACGGGGGTACCGTGTTCGGACTCCAGCTAGGCTCTGGAACATAGCTGCTGATTCTCTGTTTTGAATGTTACTTTTTCACTGCCTTCGTTCAGGATTGAACTCAGCATCTTTGGGTAACTGTAAACTTTGATACAACCTCATTTAAAAAATACAGACAATTAAATGAAAACATATCTAAAGAAATGGCAGAAACACTAGAGGATGACCTCTAATCTGTAGTGAAATGGGGACAAAAATGGATAGTCACGTTCAATGCCACCAAGTTTCTGTCAATAATTACA
The DNA here is from genome assembly GCF_053919585.1 of Euprymna scolopes. Lineage (NCBI taxonomy): Eukaryota > Metazoa > Mollusca > Cephalopoda > Sepiida > Sepiolidae > Euprymna > Euprymna scolopes. Next base: position 11,484,529 of record NC_136498.1, read on the forward strand.
AGAAACCTTCTCTACCACAAATAGCAATGGCCAACGACACTTTATCTGAGAGTACATCTTTCAAACTCCTTGGCCTAATGTTCACAGGAAACGTGAGTTCGAACAATTACGTTGAAAGCATTGCCAGGGCCGCTGCAAAGAAGGTAGGCTCTCTCTACCGTGCTAGAAAACTACTGACACCTGAAAGTGTACTTCTATAAGGCCACCATTCGCCCATGTATGGAGTATTGCTGTCATATTTGGGCTGGTGCATCTGCTACTAGTCTCTCGCTCCTAGACACGATTCAAAAGAGAGTCGCCAATCTGATAGGCCCTGAACTGGCATCTAAGCTTCAGCCTCTGTCCCATCAACGAAATGTTGCATGCCTCTGCCTGTTCTACAAGTATTTTAATGGAGAATGCTCTGATGAACTGCAAGCACTTGTGCCCTCACGACGTAAACACCCTCGACAAACCCGACAGACAGCTAAATCTCATACCCACACAGTAGAGATCCCTAGATGTAAAAGATCTTTCTTCTCCAGTAGTTTCTTCCCCAGAACCGCTAGACTTTTGAATTCCATTCCAGCTCCTTGCTTCCTCAGCTGTACTGACGTGCAGAAGTTCAAGTGTAACGTGAACAGACATCTTGCTGCCCAAATCCTCACATAGTACCCCAGTAGATGTTACCCCTGATAGTAGCCCCCTACACCAAAGTGGCAATGTGCCTTGTTTGGGGTGAAAATATAATAATAATAAAAAAAAATCCGATGTTAAAGCTGTATCACTGATCTCATATGTCTTGGCCGACAGCCTTTCTAGAACTGGTGACTCGATCAAATCACAGGTTTGCAAACCTAAACTGCTTAAGGAATAGATAGGTGCTGTCTATCACCCGGATTCCATTCTCCTGTTTTTCCTATTAGCCAAGAGCAGAGGTGCAATCACAGGAACTCATTTGAGACACCCAGTGGTTAGCCTTTTTTCTGACTAGGGCAATGAATGCCATCCCGTATCCGCTTCATTCCCTTTTCCTGAAGCTTGGCATTTTGGGGATGCTTGGTTGCTATGTATGCTAACATGATTAGACTGGGCTACTCTTTTCTGACAGGTTGGAAGGTACCGGTTTAACAGTTACTGGTTGCTGTTTCTGGCTAACAGTACAGGAGCCCTAACTCTTAGGTAGCACTAGAGCGACTGCTCTATCATTAGTTGTATAATATTCGGATGTGTGCAGTGCCATGCCGTACATGGAAAGGGACCATGCACTCATCTCTGGTGAGCATTCCCAAGGCCACATTCCTATGGATGAGGAGTCGGCTGATGGTCTACTTGTGTTGCATGATGATAGTCATGCACATCAGCTTTGTCTAGCACCTTTCACCCTAAACGTAAACTACGAAATAAAATGAAATAATAGCTCAATCCCCAAAATCAGATGACCAGGTCTTCATGTGCTTTAAATTAACTTTACAACATAGCATTAACTACCTATATTTTCTTTATCTTTCTTCCTCGACCCAGTACTTTTATTTTTTTTTTAACATAGGCATCGCCACTTATTAATTTTTATTTTTTTTTATATTTCACACACAGGTTTATGCTTTAAGAACCATGTTGTTTACGACCTACAATGCGCTAAATGCAGTGCATCTTTCATTGGAAGCACTACCAGATTGCTTCACCACCACATTAAAGAGTATTTAAACACTACTGCTTCGTCGTTCTATAAACATATTCGCACTTGCGTTAATTCAGAACCGGATTTTCACATCAACATTCTTGCTGCTTCAAGAAACGTAGGTCAACTTCGTATTCTCGAATCTTTAATTATTTCAAAAAATACTCCCACACTAAACAATAGACTGGAATTGAGCTCCGCTTTTATAATATAAGTTTAAAACATAAGAAAAACAATAATTAAAATAATAATATAAAAAAAATAAAAATAAAAAAAAATAAAAATTATTGTTTTAAAATAATTAAAAGATTAATAAAATCTCACAGAGTTGCCTCCCTTCAACCCTTGCTTGAATAGTCATCTCCCTTGATTCACAAATGCAACAAGTATTTTAAACACCAACTGATTTATTTTAACGTTCTCCTAACGTCATTTTTTGTTCTATATTTCGCGGTATCACGTGGCAAACTCTGTAACTGCTTTTCCAATTTTGAACACTCTTCCGCTGTCTTCTCTTGAAAAAGGACTAATAGGTCTGAAATATATTGAGATTTATAGCACCATTGAAAACAACAGGAAAAAAAAATTTACTGTTGTTTAGAGTTAAAATTTGTATGAAAAAGAAAAAACAAACAACAAAAAAAGAAATTTATTTCTTTTGTTTTCATTTAATTTTACTCTCTATATAAAAAAAATCTCGCATTGTTCTTGGCTTTTAATTTTTACCTTATAATTTTCTTCAACAATGCTTCAAGCAAACTACAATCTACTTATATATATATATATATATATATATATATATATATATATATATATATATATATATATATATATATATATATATATATATATATACTTAGTTATATTTTTGGAAAAAAAGTATTCCAGCAGAGAGCTATATTATGTATTATGAGGAACAAATTCCAAAAACAAGAGCGTATTATTTATATTTTTATTTTTAGAAAGTTTAGATGAGATAAGTTATCGGTACCGTTGGTTTCAAATCTGATAATAGGAGACCGTTTTTGATACCCATGTCAAGCTCTCTTCAGCCGATACTCATCTGTTTTATGATCGGAATTTGAAACATCCACATACATTACAAGATCTTGAGCAAATCTCGTTTCTTTAAGCAAACTTAAAATTCAAATATTAAAATTTTAAGAATAGTCCGTTTAATATTTTTCTTTTGTTTTCTTTAGCGTCCCAAATATAAAACCAGTAGTTTCTGAGAAAACTACTGAAGTAAATGTGGTATTGCGGTGACTTACCCTTATTAATCCCTATTAATCCTAACTGTGCATCGAATAGATACCATCATACTTAGTTCGCTGCACATTATCGTACTATAGGTACATACAGAATTTTTCGAGATGAGCCCAGTAGTTTCTGTAGAAAAAGTGGAACGCACAGACAGACAGACAAAGAGAAAAAGAGAAAAATTTAGTGCAAAAGTTTTTCCCGATTTAAAATTCCATCTTGAAAATGGATAACTTCGTGTTTTTAAAAATCTTTATTCATAACAAGAACGAGTAAGTTGATTCCATCTGTAAAAAAACTTATAAATACTTAGCTTGAAAAATTCTTTAGTTTTTTGAGAAATATGAATCTAACTCATTTTCAATCATCTCTCCGAGGGAATCTGTAGTAATTGATAACTAAAATATCTGCCGCTTGTCTTTCAATTTAGGTGTTCATATACAAATAGACAAAATATCTGTCTTTTATGGACTTGTTCTTATTGAAAAGCAAGGAGGCCGTTCAATATGAACACCTAAATGAAGACAAACTTTACACCTGATGAGATCTTAGTTATTAATAACTACACATCGAAACACTGTCATGCCAGTGTAGCGAAGCTTTTAAATGTCTGTACAAATAAATATTAATAAAAATAGCTCTATTAATCATTGAACACTATTATCTAAACTCTGGATTTTTATCTTATGCATACATTCTTGGCAAATAACAAATAGGATCCTGAACAGAAATGTGCATTCTATCCCAACCATTATCAATGGACCAGAGGTCATCTCGTCAGCGTCAGACAAGGCCAAACTATTTGCAAAGAACTTTGCAGCTAATTCTACCCTATGCGACGAAGGCCATCAACTCCCCATATTTCCTCCTATAACACAGAACAAGCTAGGTAACATACAAATATCCGTGCATGAGGTTGCCAAGCTAATCAAGAACCTAGATTCCAGTAAAGCAACTGGCCCTGATGGCACCCCAATTATAGTGTTAAAAAAGCTTCAACCAGAACTTGCTCCCATACTTACGAAACTATTTAAGCGCTGCCTTAAAGGAGAAGTGCTTTCCGACTCCCTGGAAGACCTCATCAGTTTGCCCTGTATTTAAGAATTCAGGTGATAAGTCATCTCCCTCTCAGTACAGACCAATAAGTCTCCTGTGTGTTATGAGTAAGTTGCTGGAATCCATATTAAATAGAGAAATAGTCAACCACCTCAGCAGGAATAATCTTCTTCGTGACACACAATATGGTTTCTGCTCTGCAAGATCTACCGCAGATGTGCTGACGGTTATATCCCACAGGATTAGTGAATCTCTTGACAAAGGCTTCCTTTCTAGGGCAATTGCTCTTGACATATCAAAGGCCTTAGACAAGGTATGGCATAAGGGTCTACTTCACAAGATTTCCAGCTACGGTATAACTGGAAATGTTTTCTCAATCATTAAATCATTTCTCTCCGATAGGCTCATAAGAGTAGTGGTTGATGGACAAAAATCGGAGGCCTGCAATATAAATGCTGGAGTCCCTCAGGGGTTAATCCTAGGCCCAACTCTCTTCCTGATCTACATCAATGACCTCCCTAAACACATACTTAAATCATTCGTTGACATCTATGCTGATGACACGACCCTCTACGGCAACACATCAAAGGCTGTAAATGACAAAGTTCTCTCTGATTCTCTCTCCTCTGATCCTGAGCGCATGGTTCAGTGGGGGAAGATGTGGCTGGTTACCTTTAATGCATCCAAAACCAAACTCTTATCTTTACATCATCAACGCTCTGATCCCCATCTGGCATCAATTGTGATGGATGGCTCTCGTCTGGGTGAGTCCCCGTGTTTTGACAAGCTTCTGGGGTTTGACCTTTACTCCTGATCTGAAATGGAACACGTACATCAAGTCTGTTGCCAAGGTCGCTGGAAAGATGGTGGGATCGTTCTACCGCTCCAGAAGATATCTCACTACTGATGCAATTCTCTATCTATATAAAAGCCAAGTACGTCCAAGGATGGAATACTGTTGCCATATCTGGGCAGGAGCTGCTGAAAACAGCCTATCCTGTCTTGACAGAGTACAAAATAGACTTTGTGGCTTAGTGGGGGATGCCCTTTTCTGTACCCTGCAACCTCTCTCCCACAGAAGAGACGTTGCGAGCCTATCCTTGTTTTATCGTTATTTCCATGGCAGGTGCTCGTCTGAACTCCAATCTCTGGTCCCCCCTCGCCAATCTTTCACAAAAACACCCGTCTAGCTGAATCCACTGTGAAAAATTTCCCCCACTCTTTATCTGTGCCTAAATCAAAACGCGGATTCCATGAACAAAGCTTCTTTCTTAGAACTGCACGCCTGTGGAACTCTGTTCCGTCTTCCTGCTTCCCACCGGACTACAACTTGGAAGTCTTCAAGTCCAATGTTAACAAATTCCTAATGAAGAGCCCCCTTAAGTAAACACTTCATCAAATCTCCACACTAACGTAGTGTACTTGCAATAACCCTTATCCCTGAGTGGCTTCCGGGCCTTGATAAGTGGTGATCACTGTGTAAAAAAACAAAAAAAAACTGGACGTCTATGTATATGCATATGTATATATGTATGCAAATATTATATATATACACACATATATTGCGAATAAATGACACTATATATATACATATATATATATATATATCCCAAAGTTCATCACTTAATTATTATATCAATCAATAGATTCACTGATTTATATAATAATTAATGATTGATTTTGCGCTACGAAACAGATACTGTCAAGAATTGTAAATGTCAACTGAAGTAAAGAATAAATTATAAGATGGTCAACATCCTGAACTTTTGTTATTTATTCATTATATTGCTCTGCAATCAGATTGAGCTTCTTAAATAAGGATTGATATACATTATAAAAAAATATATTTCTGCAGAAATACACACACACACACACACACACACACACATATATATATATATATATATATATATATATATATATAACAAATAATTTTTAATGCATATCTTAAAATAGAATACATTCTTGAATTTCAGAACGTGATTTTAATTTAACAAGAATATATAATTCTCCTGGGTTACGTAATATTAATTTCCGCTATTTAAATAAGTACATTTTAAACTTACCTTCAGCTTCAAAACTGATCTCAATTAATTCATAGTGAGTATTTCCCAGAAGTCCTTTCGCCTTAAACGTGATTGATTTTGGGACCAAATTGGATGGGTCATAGATAAAGCTCATTTCAAGCTGACCCCCCATATTGTAAGATGTGTAAGGAAACACGAAAGATTTGGAAACTTCCACATAACTCGATTTTCCTCGGGCGAAGCCTCCGGCCACCAAAGCAGGAATCGGTTTCGCCTCAGCTGCCAAACTCTCCTTCCAAACGGTTTGTCGCCTATGGAAACAAAATAATCATTTCGAAATTATTACAAAAATCAAACACAACAAAAACAAAACACAATATATATATATATATATATATATATATATATATATATATATATATATATATATAAACAAATGATTAATAAAACATGTTAAAAAACATCTTGAAAACGAGTTAAAAACATATTTAATTTTAAAAAGGAAGCACAAGTTAAGTGGATAGTCCTTAATCCGCGGAGTTTCGAAGAAATACTCTCCTTCTCATCAGAGGGCAGGAATTAGCAAAATGCGGGATCGGATTTTGCATGTAAAAGTATTTAATGAAACCAAAAGTAAGTCACAGATCTTGCTTGGTTAAAAAAAGGGTGAGGTAAGGGGAATAGGAGGTAAAAGAAAAAATGATAAAGAGATTGCACATGAATGGATAGTCCGATGAAGGGTAAAAAATCCAAGAATGGTAAAATCCAAACACGGTCGAATTAAAAACTTCCAATCCAACAGGTAAGTTCCAAAGGAATCGCGTAACTGGAAGATGCAATTTTTATTTCTTATATATATATATATATATATATATATTTTTTTTTTATTACATTTTCACGCCAAACAAGGCAAATTGCCACTTTGGTGTAGGGGGCTACTATCAGGGGAAACAACTACTGGGGTACTATGTAGGGATTTGGGCAGCAAGGTGTCGGTTCACGTTACACTTGAACTTCTGCACGTCAGTACTGTTGGGGAAGCAGGGACCTGGAATGGAATTCCAGAGTCTAGCGGTTCTGGGGAAGAAACTATTGGAGTAAAAAGATCTTTTACATCTAGGGATCTCTACAGTGTGGGGGTGGGATTTAGCAGCCTGTCGGGTTTGTCGAGGGTGCTCACATCGTGGGGGCACAAGTGATTGCAGTTCGTCAGAGCATTCACCACTAAAATACTTGTAGAAAAGGCAGAGGGATGCAACATTTCGTCGATGGGACAGAGGCTGAAGCTTAGATGCCAGTTCAGGGCCTATCAGGTTTTCGACTCTCTTTTGAACCTTGTCAAGGAGCGAGAGACTAGTAGCAGATGCACCAGCCCAGATGTGGCAGCAATACTCCATACATGGGCGAATGGTGGCCTTATAGAGGTACAGGATACTTTCGGGTGTTAGTAGTTTTCTAGCACGGTAGAGATAGCCCACCTTTCTTGCAGCGGCCCTGGCAATGCCTTCAATGTAATTGTTCCAACTCATGTTTCCTGTGAACGTTAGGCCAAGGAGTTTGAAAGATGGACTCTCAGATAAAGAGTCGTTGGCCATTGCTATGGGTGGTAGAGAGGGTTTCTTGTAATTATTGAATGAAACTAGTTTAGTCTTGGCAGCATTGAACGCGACCAACCACTTTTGTCCCCATTCCACCACAAATTGGAGGTCTTCCTCTAGTGTTTCTGCCATTTCTTTAGAAATGTGTTCATTCGTCTTCCTGTCGTGCCTGCCATAGAGTGTAGTGTCATCAGCATATATACCCATCTCAGAGGCAATGTTGTCGGGGAGGTCATTTATGAATATCAGGAACAATAGAGGTCCAAGGATAGAACCCTGGGGCACCCCCGCATTTATATCATATTGTTTAGATGTACGACCGTCGAGGACAACCTGGATTTTTCTCTTATCTAAGAAGGATTTAATTATGTTAAGTATTCTACCAGTGATACCGTATGATCTGATTTTACTGAGGAGACCCTCATGCCATACCCTGTCAAAAGCCTTAGATATATCTAGAGCTACAACTCTGCCCTCCCCCGCTTTGTCCAGTGAATGGTATATACGTTTAGAGATCACAGTTAGGATGTCTGCTGTGGAACGGGCTTGTCTAAATCCATATTGTTTGTCAGTCAGTAGTTTAGCATCTGTAAGATGATGGACTAGAGCATGGTTAATTATGGTCTCAAATATTTTGGCAAAAAGTGGGAGGAGGCTAATGGGGCGATAATTTGATGGGTCTGTCCTTTCGCCAGAATTCTTGAATACTGGTACAACAGAAGCAGTTTTCCAACAGCCCGGAAAGCAAGCTTCATTAAGGCATTTGTTGTAGAGTTTGGAGAGAACTGGAGCTACTTCGGCTGAGCACTTTTTTAATAGCACAGCTGGGATAAGATCGGGTCCACATGCTTTTGAGGTGTCAAGGTTTTTTATGATAGCATGCACCTGAGCAGGGGTGGTTTTCAGATCGTCTAGTGTGGCGTCTGTCCGCATAGGAAAGTCAGGTAGGGGGTGGTTGGAAGGGTCCAGTGTGGAGTTTGAGGCAAACCGACTGGCAAGCATGTTAGCCTTGTCGGTTGCTGAGGAGACAACCTCGTGATTGTTGGTTAGTGGGGGAATTGTTGATTGCCAATTATTTACTACACTGTTGTAGATTTTCCAGAAGTCTCGAGTTCCTAGTTTTTGTGCTTTGATGCGCTTTTTAGTGGTTTCCGTAAATTCTCTCTTAGCTGTCGCTATTTCTTTCTTAACGTTATTTCTAGCATCTATATACTTCAGTCTGTTTGAACTGGACTGATGTCGGTTAAACCTACGGTATGCATGCTGCTTTTGAGCAATGGCAGTTGCACAAGTCGACGTAAACCATTGGGGAGAGTGGGGCTTACTATAAAATTTCCGCATGGGAACATGCGCTTCGATTGCAGTTTTGAACCAGTCAGTGGTCTCGTTTGCACATTGTTCAGCAGGGAGAGAGAAAATATTTTTCCATGGAGCATCTCTAATTAGTTCCCTGATGGCTTCCCAGTCAGCCTTATATATATATATATATATATATATATATATATATATATATATATATATATATATATATACGTAATAAAAAGTAAGCGGAAAAATCAGTTTTCAATTGTAAGGCAAATCTATCTAGATAAGATAAAAGCTCTACCCAGTTAAGAGGAGCAAACAGTAAAATAAGTTAGAAATAAATGTAAAGTTACACAGGAAGTTTATTGCACTATCAATTCCATTAGTGTTAAAGGAAGACGAATAAGAGTGAAACCACTTTAGGCCATGATATTTAAAAGCTTAATGCTTCTCGTCAGAAGAGGAAAAAATCCCGTATTATACAAAAGTAAAGGTAAAAAGACAACACCAACTTTGAAAACATTCAGATTAGAAATGGAAACAGTTTGGACATTAGAATTGGAAAAATATGGTAAAATTACACCCCTCCCACCCACATATATATATATATATATATATATATATATATATACGCGCGCGCGTGTGTGTGTGTTTATACTTAATTATTATGCCCAAAATAGTTGTCTACGAACAATTGTAAGGGAGATAACTTCATAAAAATTCAAGATGGAGTAACTCATACTGAAATGCAATTATCGCCAGAAAAAAATAAAATTTTGATATATATATATATAAAGAAATAATCAGAACGTGAGAACAACAATAAACAGGTAACTATATAACTAACCTTTTTAATGTTGGATAACGCAATGATAGTTTATGTTGCTATATAGGCAAGTGAAACATGGACTATAATGCCATCTTTCAAATGAGATGTTTAAGAACCATCCTTGGAGTAACTTTACAAGAATGGGAATTGGCTTAATATCAAGAGACACAGCAACAATGCTAACGTTGGTTGGACATGTTTCTGACTACAAGCCTCCAGCTACAAAACACATATAAAGAGGATTCCATTTAAAAATAAAACATTACAAAACAATTGCATGTCTACCTCTTCATTCATGATGAGAGAAATTATGCGATTGGTTAACATCTTCAAATGTATGAGTATTTCGGATTACTATGAATTTTTAGAACATTTTTTCAAACGAGGATTCCAAGCAAACACATAATGGCACAACATCATTTATTTCTTTAATGTTGCAAAAAATAAAATATTTTTTCATGAAGTATACAACATTTTAATGGATTCGATTTTACTTGTTTGGGTCTGATTCAACGTGTGCAGAAGAATAGAAATAGCGAATAAAAATAGCGAATTAGTGACTGGGGAGTAAAAAACAATATTTCAATTAAGAAATTAAAAGAAATAACCGTGGTTGCAAGTAGGAGTCGCGATGGATCTTATTCATGCATGGATAATGCGTGGTTTGATTATAGTAAACAATTCAAAGTGTGGTATTTGTACTAATTCTAAATTTATAAAAAAATTTCTGGGCTTTTTTATCAGTCATAAAGAATTTCTTCCAGATTGAGGCAATTGTTATGTTTGTCCCACTCTAGAGTGTTTCCTTTTGAGAAGCTGGATTTCATGACATTACAAACCAATATTGAGTTTAATGCTGTTCTCGTTGTCACGTGTGATTAATTAAGTAACATGTTCAAATCCGTGAGTATTTCGGATTAACACAGTTTCCCCGAAAAAAAATAGACAATTTGTTTTAAACGTAAAATTCTTACAGACGCAATAAAAAAATGTCTGCTTCATTTGTTTTCTTTAATCGTTAACATTTTAATGATATGATGCAGCTTTTAAAAAAGAAATGATATTGTCTCATTACATGCATTCTTCACAACACGATTAGTGCTGACAACAAAGAGAGTTGCTCAGCGCAATCTTGAACACTCCATCGTTTGTACATAAGCTAAAAAAGAAACAAAGTATGGAGAACAAGAAAGATAACTCAATCATTTGGCTTTATCTTAACTTTTACACCGTCATACACTTCATTAAAATATTTATGGAGAGAGAGGGATAACTGAAATATGGACAAAATTCCTCTGAATGAAGAAGCTAACAGGGTTGACAAGAAATGTAGTTAACTTGGTGATAGCATTGGAGCACACGTGGAGTAGATGCTAGTGCGATTGCAAGAGGTATGTATAGATGTAGTAAGTTCAGGGATATTGTTTTATTACTAACCATCATAGCGTTACAAATGTTGTCAACGAGAAGAACCTATCAAACATGTTTACACAGTGTAATGATATATGGAAGATTGAATATGAACAGTATAGTAAGATGTGTGCAGGCTTATAGTCAAGATTGTCTGCTCTTTTTGACTTCCGGTTCTCTCATCATTTTGGCTGGATAAATAGACATGGTCAAGCAGACGAGAAAGCCATTATTAACATAAGCTTAAAGAACAGACGCTTTAACGTTATCGTAGAAATAGATAATTATTAATCAGAAGGGGCATATTTTGCTTTTATCATCATTTCGTCTGTAAAACAGAAACCGGAAAAAAAAGCAGAAAATCCTGGATATTAACGTGTGCAGAGGAATAAACTTCAATGATATGGCGACATTGAAAGGAGGTTAGTAGATGTAAAACAATTAAGGTATGAATTTCACTTCGTAGGGGAAACGTTTCTTGTTGAGGTTGAAAATGTAGATTAGCTAATATACAAAAGCAAAATCGAAATAGGAAATGTCTCTCAAAGGCCTGGTCAGCGATTGGTTAGTTTGAAAAGCAATTTCTTAATGCTAGCCTGTAAAATGGACGTTAAACTGATGATGATGATGATGATGATGATGAACAGAGAGAGAGAGAGAGAGAGAGAGAGAAAGAGAGATAGAGAGAGAGGGAGAGAGAAGGGAGAGGGGGGAAGGGGGTTGTTATGATAAATCCTGGACATTTTGCCATTTGTTTGTAAAGAAACAAAGGGACGCAACCGTGTGCAATACAAACAAGATAGTACAAACTTAAACATTTGCCATTCGATTTTATCTTTATTCTTTTGTCCAGATGATTGATTTCATTCTTATGATTTGTGAATGTTTGTTTATAAAGATTTGATTCCATTCATTATCTTAAAAAAAATAAACGGCAGTAAAACGCAAACCCGAAACAAATATCAATATTACAGCAATCGCAAATTTCCTGTTTTTTATTATTTCGATTATTCTTAAACGTTATTCGCACAACGTTCCAGCTGATTTACTTCAGGTGTAACTTGTCAAATATAACCCATTATTAAATTTTTGTTCTCATTCGATCAACCAGGGTTGAGTAGAAGTCTTAAGTAGTTCGCAATTGTATTCTTAAGATTGAACTTTCATCCTCCAAAAAAGTGTCACTTACAACTGAAATTTACTAAGTATTTATCCATTACGCCACGGGTCCTTGCTGACAATTCTAGTATGAAATTTAAGAGCTTTAAACCTGGGTTTGTTTTAGCAATCACATGACGTCCAATCAAATTCGGTGACCATTTTATTTTGATTTTGATAATTCATATAATGTTGATACATTTCGAGTGTGTTTTTCTCATTTTTTAATGAAAATAGCTCCAAACAAGACATGAAGCCACTTGATGTTAGAAGCTAAAAAAATGATACTTTAAGATCGAAAACTTGCTAACGATAAGTGTAAGATGAAATAGATTCTGACCTAGGAACCAGCAATTCTTCCCTCTTTGTCAGAAACATCGTTCATTTAATATGAGGACTAAAGTACAAAATAAGGAAAACGAGTATAATCATATTGATAAACAGTTCTCGCAAGATTACAGAAGGTAAGCAAAGTTGAGCCTGGTCAGTACCAGATGAGTGCCTTATGTGGAATACCAGATAGGGGACCAATTTGGGAATACAAGACGCTTTATGTAGGGGGACGTCGACGCCTCCATGCAAGAACTGTAAAACCTAATGTTGTCATTTCCCATAAATGGGATATACATGCGACTGGGACCGCTTGTGAATTTCAGACTTCCATGAATCTTCATCCTTCGGAGGAAGACAGTCAAACCTACATTAGATTTAGCGGCACAGCTTCAAACAGGAGTAATATGAATAATACAAAATGGATTTTAACCTCAAATGATTAACATAAAAAATAACATGAAAACATGCAGAACCTTTTCTCGCATTCTGCTTTGAAGGCAGATTTTAATGCCTATCGAAAAGAGCTAAACAGATTGATTATAACAATATTCTAGTTATAAAATCTAACGTACGAGTTAGAAAATGCAAATAAATAAATAAACAAAGTCATAATTCAATCATAAGACAACATAGTTTCACGTAAAAACGTGACGGTGCATCAAAATCTAAGCTTTATTGCCACTGAGATGCTGTTTAGTAGTCTGAAACTATTTGTGTACGACAAATTAAGGCAGGGAAAATAAACGACAAGGCAAGACAATGATCCTGCTGATTCTCTATTCGTGTGATATTTAGGCACGTCGTTTACGCAACTTGGGATTCTTATGTCAACAACAAGAAACAATTTTATTTTAGACGGACTGGCATGCTGTTTGTTTTCTGCTAAAAATCTTTTTAAAAAGAAAATAAGTTCAAAATATTTATTCATAATTTTGAAAATCGTATTTTTTTATCCGAGTAAAGTATATAAAGAAAAAAATCATTTAAATTAAATAGTATTTGTTTATAATTTTTAAAATCGTATTTTTTATCCGAGTAAAACATAAAGAAAAAAATCATTTAAATTAAAAAGTATTTGTTTACAATTTTTAAAATCGTATTTTTTTTATCCGAGTAAAACATAAAGAAAAAAAATTATTTGAATTAAAAAGTATTTGGTTACAACTTGGAAAGTCGTATTGTTTTCATACGAGTCAATCATAAAAAGAAAGAAAACATCCTTTAAATAATAAAAATATTTCTTTACTATTTTTAAAATCGTAAATGTTTTTAAATAGTATTTTCCTTATTTCAGATACTTCAGATTAACGGGTTGAGGTGTTGGGAATGAAATTAATTTATTAATATATTTATTTCTCATTAATATATTTCTGATACATTTTTATAATAACACAAGAATACAAACACTTACTTTAAAAACATTCACGATTAAAAAAACATTCATATTTTTTTCTTTTAACTTGTAACCTTTTAATATTTGATTTGCATTTTTTTTGTAATATTCCTTTATAAAAGAGACTTTTTCAATTGTTACAAAGGTTTTCAGCAGAAAAATACAGCATGACAGTTTGTCTAAATTAAAAGTAGTTTATTCTTGTTCTGGACATACGAATCCTGATTTGCCTGAATGATGCGTCCAAATACCACAACAATAAAATTATTTTATACAAGATGCCCCTTTTATTCGAAAAGAAATGGAAAAATCGCGAATGATGATTACTCTCACGGAAAGTGCATCATATTTACCGGAAGTTAAAATTCCATCAAAAATATAAGGCAACAACGATTACAACTTTCCATCAATCATAAAAAATAAACTCTCACAATAATTTTAAGTTTGGCTTACTCTTTCCACGTCGGCTCTTCCGATTCCAGGACGTTCAAGATGTGAGTTGCCATGTACGTAGAAAGTTGCTGAATCTGTTCTTGACGAAGAACTTGGATGAGGAACTTGACTGTTGCTTTCCTCGCATATTTGTCCAGAGTGAGGAAGGCTTGACTTCGCAGACTGACTGACTCGTAAGGGTCAGCCAGTATTCTCTTCAGTTCTGTCTCCACATCATCTTCATAGTTCATGGCCCGTAAAGCCTGTAAAATAAGAATAGACATGAAGAAACTTAAACCATCGTATGTTATATTAATACTTATATATATATATATATATATATATATATATATATATATATATATATATATATATATATATATATGTGTGTGTGTGTGTGTGTGTGTGTGTGTGTGTTAATGATTGGACGAATAACGGAATCAGAATCAGGAATCGAAATTGGAAATATTAGAACACTTCGGGTATCCTAATCGGTATCAGAATCAGAAAAAAGTGAACAATTTCCCATTCCAAAATCTTAAAAAAAAAATTCCATACAATACAGAAGTAAAACATATAGAAAATATACGGTAATTCATTTAAAACATAAGACCACAAAACCATAGATTATAAATCCCATTCACAGACTCAGCATTCATTCACCGAGTCTAGTTCATATTTTTCGTTGGTCAATTATGATAAACAAAGTAAATATTCTAGAGTTCACCTTCCTATTCCCTTTAGTAAAACTTCTCGCATCTATTTGATAAATGTCTATATGCCACATCTCAGAGGATTCATAGCTGATTAGTAAGAGATTTTAACTGCTCACAAATGTTTTCGATTTCGGTGATGCCGGCTTGACACTGTCGTTGTCTGACCTTTAACTTCTGAAATAATTAATGGTTTATTGTATTTTTTTTGTCACTTTGCAAACAAAAGAAAAATATAGATGAAAATGAGATTCTCAGAATTTTGGAGAAAACATTTAGAAGTTTGTCGAATTACAAAGAAATTGTGTTTATATTTAAATGTACAGCACGTCACAAAAGAATGAGGTTTAGGTATTTGTTACGGTAACTAATAGAACCTAGAAAGAGATGAACAAAAATATAAACAAAAACAAACAAATATGCAGCAAATAAACGTTACCAAATGCAATATAAGTCGCTCTTCTGTCTACATGGATAAGCTTATTTGTATTTAAATTTATTTAAGAGCGCACTAGCCGTCGTTGCCCGGTCATGCACTACACTTAAGCATGATATTTTAATTCATGAAGATTGCGTATGTATTATTATAGAATGAATTCTCTATTGATTATTATAAATTATAAGGAATGATTTTCCCGGTGGATTGATTCGCAAAGAAAAATAAATGAAGAAAGAAAAATAAAAATAATAATGCTCTTCATCAAATTCTGTCTGTGTTTGTTTACAATATCACGTCAGCTGATATTTGGGCTTGACGATGAATGTCTTGAAAAGTCACTTCTGATTAATGTTTAGATTTAAAATATGCAAACGAAGAAATAATTTGCGGCGATTTTAAAAAGTACCTCTTCCTTTATTATAAATTGAACTCAATCATCAGAAAATAATAAAATAAAATGGTGAGATACACCAGAGCTTGAACAGGTGATCATTCGGTCTGTAGTCAAATGAAAATGGACAAAACAGGGGAGAGTAGTGCAGTAGCCCTTGATATATCTAAGGCTTTTGACAGGGTATGACACGATGGTCTTCTAAGGAAAATTAGATCATATGGTATCACTGGAAGGATACATAATGTAATTAAATCCTTCTTAAGTAAGAGAAAAATCCAAATTGTCATCGACGGTCGTACATCCAAACAATATGATATAAATGCGGGAGTACCCCAGGAGTCTATCCTTGAACCTTTATTATTCCTGATATTCATAAATGACCTCACTGATAAAATTGTTTCGGAAATGGGTATATTTGCTAATGACACCACTCTCTATAACAGGCATGGGGGAAAACAAATGAACACGTATCTAAGGAAATGGCAGAAACACTAGAGGATGACCTTCAATCTGTAGTGGAATGGGGACAAAAATGGATGGTCACATTCAATGCTACCAAGACTAAGCTTGTTTCCTTCAATAACTACAAGAAACCTTTTCTACCACAAATAACAGTGGCCAAGAACACACTGCCTGAAAGTACTTCCTTTAAACTCCTCGGCCTAACGTTTACAAGGAACCTGAACTGGAATAGATACATTGAGAGGATTGCCAAGGCTGCTGCAAAAAAGGTGGGATCTCTCTACCGTGGCAGAAAATTACTTATGCCTGAAAGTATCCTGTACCTCTATAAGGCCACCATTCACCCATGTATGGAGTACTGTTGTCACATCTGGGCAGTGCATCCGCTGCTTGTCTCTCACTCCTGGACAGGGTTCAAACCTGATAGGTCCTGAACTGTCATTTAGGCTTCAGCCTCTGTCCCATCGACGAAATGTCGCATCTCTCTCTCTCTGTTCTACAAATACTTTAATAGTGAATGCTCTGCCGAACTGCAAGCACTTGTACCTTTTTTTTTTACATAGGCTTCACCACTTATCAAGGCCGATAGGCCACTCAAGGATAAGGGTTAAAGAGTGTACAGTAGCCAAAAGGACAATATAGTAATCGATAGTAATGGAAGTTCGGTAAATTTATTAACTTAAGTGGAACGGCTCATCAGAAACTTGTTCACGTTGGACTTGAAGACAACCATATTATAGACAGCTGGAAAGCAGGAAAACGGAAGACAATTCCACAGACGTGCAGTTCTAAGAAAGAAGCTTTGATCATGGAATCTATGTTTAGGTTTATGCACAGATAAAGAGTGTGGAAAATTATTGATAATGTTTTCAGCTAGTCGAGTGTTTCTTGTGAAAGTTTGGCGAGGGGGCACCATAGATTGAAGCTCAGTTGAACACTTTCCATGAAAATAATGATAAAGCAGAGACAAACTCGCAACATCTCTTCTGTGAGATAGAGGTTGCAGGGAAGAGAAAAGGACATCTCCCACCAGGCCACGAAGTCTATTTTGAACCCCATCAAGGCAGGACAAGTCTTTTCTAGCAGCTCCTGCCCATATGTGGCAACAGTATTCCATCCTTGGACGTATCTGGCTCTTATATAGATAGAGAATTGCATCAGCAGTGAGATATCTACTGGATCGATAGAAGGATCCGACCATTTTTCCAGTGGCCTTGGCAACAGATTTGATGTATGTATTCCATTTAAGATCAGGAGTAAAGGTCAAGCCCAGAAGCTTGTCAAAACTTGAGGCCTCCCCAAGACGAGAGCCATTCATTTTAATTGATGCCAGATGCTCCTCGAAGTGACTACCCCCGACAAACCCGACATGCAACTAAGTCCTACCCCTTTACAGTAGAGATCTCTAGGTGTAAGAAAGCCTTTTACTCCAATAGTTTCTTTCCCAGAACTGCGAGATATTGTTTTCCCAACTGTACTGATATGCAGAAGTTCAAGTGTAATGTGAATAAAACATCTTTCTACTCATCTCCCTTCATAATGCCCCTGCAAATTATGTCCCCGATAGTAGCCCCCTACTTCAAAGTGGCACTTGCCTTGTTTGGGGTGACAATTGAACAAAAAAAATGTTCTACTACTGAGTTATCTGTCTAGATGATAATAAATCTGTTGTTTTTTTTAAGAAGAAATGATTTGCTGAGATTTTTTTATTTTCTTTGGCCGGTATAATGTAAAATATTCCCCTATAAAAATCATTTTTCATGTATAAGTGAGAAAGACTATTTTTAAGATCAAATTTTTTGATTTTCGAAAATGATTTGCTGAGATTTTATTATTTTCCTTGGCTGGTGTAACGTAAAATATTCACATGTAAAAATTCTTCTTTTTTATCTATAAGAGATAAAGATTATTTTTAAGATCGCATTTTTTCGATTTTCCATATTTATTTGATGAATTTATGTACCAAACATATCTAAGAACATTGCCAGACATATAAATTACCTTTCTGTGAAATTTGCAAAAGATAAGCTCAGCCGTTTCGGAACCTACGAGGAAGGAACCCACAGACACACACAAAGTGACTTTTTATATAATACTAGAGATGTTAATTCAAAACAAACCTAGTGTCACTCGGTTAAGTTAGAACAAAAAAAAAAACAGCCGCCCTTCATGAGGAGAATTAACAACCGCTCAAAATCGAAAATTAAACAAAATGCTGATAGACTCACTTCAAATAAATAGCAACGGTCGTTTAGTAAGGTAATGAAAAGAATTACAAATGAAGTAGTTTCAACTCTTCCAAAATATTATTGGAGGTAATATTTATATAACATAATCCCATCCAAATAAAAATTGCTCAATATACTAAATATAGCAAATACAATTAGAGTTAGGGTTAGGGTTAGGGTTAGGGTTAGTAATAATTAAAATAAAAATAATGCTTAAAATAATTTGCTTAACCCGTCGATTAAGGAAATTATTTTAAGCATTGTATTCTCTGGTTAAAACAATAAATTTTTATTTTGGAAATTGATTCTTTCTAAATGAAATTTGAAATATATAAACTCTAATTACACACACACACACACGCGCGCGCGCACGCGGACACCCACGCGCGCGCACACACATAAACACACCCTTCTATATTATTTTTATAAATTTAAATAAAAGATGAGAGATAAAATTTACATAGAAATTTATTGTATCATCAGATCAATATGACTGAAAATGCAAATAAAGTGGGGGAGGACTTCTTTATGGCATGGCAAAGGCTCATTTTAACCGGATAGGGCTTTCCTATTTTGACAGGGTTTGCTTTATTACAGATATCCTTTACAGATTCATTTATTACATACTAGCAGGGAATACCCGGGGAGGTGTAAAAGAAAAAAAAAGTTTTAGTAAAGAGGGAGGCTCGAACCCATGACGAATCTGAAGGCGGAAAAGAAAGTAAAAGAAAACGTGATTTTTTACCGCTACGCTATGAGACCCTATGAAGTGAAACGCGTTGAAATTTAATGATGTCAATCAAAAAGTTGACTTACTAGCAGGTGCAGAAACGAACGTTGGCTGAAGGCCAGTTCAGCTTTCTGCCGTTTCATTTGTTTCCCCACGATGTTGGGGAAACAAAGCCCCTTAAAAAAAACTCTCAAATGAATAGCAATTTTCTGATATGAAGGGCTTTCCCGATATTGATCAAAGCTAATTGCTTTCAAGACGTCACGACATGAAAGGCCGCTGACGTCTTTGCATCTGTGAGTTTTGCTTTATCTATACGAAAAAGACACACAAACACGCAAAACGACAGAATAGCGTGAATTTTAGAAAAGTTGATCAAAATAAATTTAGACACGACGTCCTTTCGCAAATCGTCGATATTATGATCTAGGGAGTATATAAAAAATTCTAAAACATAGTAATCCTCTCGAGAGCCCCCCCCCCAAAGCCTTTGCTGGATATCCAAAAACGCGCGCGCCACTTTTGCCTTTGGCTGAAAACTGCGAAGCTCGCGGTTTATTTACAAACAGGCGGTTTGAGCACTTTACAAGTAGCGGACGGATGTTTGTTTAAATAGACATTCGGATGAGTTATTTACAGGCGTCGCTTCCGTGGTCGAGAGGTAGAGTTGCCGACTGTCAACACGACAGTTCTAGGTTCGATCCTTGGCTTGGGAGCACTGATGAGTTGTGATACAACGAAACAGGACTTTATGTCGATGACTACAAATATAGATTATTTTTATATAAATATTTATTTTTAGTATCTACATACACTAAAGAGCCATGCTTACACCCAATCTTTAGATTGGGGAATAATAATTAGTTGAAGGATTTAAATCCAGTTACAAAGTCACCTTTGATTTCACAGTCTGATATTCAACCCCTAGGCCAACATTTATTAACATCGGAAATAAGATAATTTAAAATCTATATAATATCGAATCAGCAGGACATATATAGTAAGCTTAGTCATATAGGGTTCAACAGCAGAGACTGGAACATGGCTGTACATCTAATTTGACAACTTATTATAAATCCTCTTAGAAGTCCAATCCTTCGTTTTAAGGTGGCGATACATATTGTTACCTACAGACAGTAGTGCTTCAGATTTACACAATCTTCTGCAATGTAAACATAATGCGATTTGGAATAAGGTAGTCGAGCTAATGTCTAGTTAAACCGATTCCAAAATCCACACTATCTACATAAAGACAAACATCTTGCTATGTTGAAGGTAAGAAAAGGGCAAAGTAAGTTGATAGAATTTTAGATAAGAAATACCTTCCAAATTTACGACTGTATTAGTTTCTCATTCCCACTCCTCCTAATTCTCAAACTCTTTTCTCTACCTTCTTTTATCTCTACATCTTTTGTTTATTTGTTTCTTTGTTTTTTTCTACTCCCCTTTATTATCTTTATTTCGTTTTCTATTTGTTTTCGATTAAAAGAAGCTTTTTTTATGAAAGAATTAATATTTGATTTCTAGTAAAGATTCGGCTTGATGAAGCTGTTTTTCTAAAGAATTCGCACCAGAAACATGTGTGTAGATATGTAGCCTAAAATATTTCTATAAATAAATAAACATATCTTTAGATACATGTATATATATATATATATATATATATATATATATATATATATATATATATATATATATATATAATTTAAAGGAGATTAGACGAATAGTCTAAAGAGCTAAGTGTATTTTAATGTAACAGTGAAATTACTAGTTTAATTAAAATACAGGAAATGCTCGTTGTAATTTAGATATATAATAAGCTCGATAGTTAAATGTCCTAATAATATATATATATATATATATATATATATATATATATATATATATATATATATATATATATACAGAGAGAGAAAGAGATAGATAGATAGATAGATAGATAGATAGATGGGTAGATAGATAGATACGTTTATGATTTCCTTGAAATGATAATCAGTTTCTATATACCAATCCTATTAGATTAAAAAAAAGATTATATAAAGTTTTAAAAAGTCTAAGCTCAATGAATGTAACTTGTATTCTTGAAGGATTGAACTGTAACCCTGTGTTAATCTGAAACTGGATTTTACCTAGTAATTTATCCGTTACACCACAAGCCCTAAGTCATAGCTGGCGCAACGAGAACATGATAACTTCATGATTTAAATTTGTTTGAAATTCAGTACAAATTTCCGATTTCAACAGAAAGATTCCCGAGTTCAAAAGAAAGATTCCCGAGTTCAAGAGAAAGATTTCCGAGTTTAACAAGATACAGTTCAAGGAGGTGGAAGATTACATCAGTTGAAACGTTTTCAGAATAATATCCAAATTGAATGATCCAAATACTAGAAATTGTCAATCTAAAATAATAATGAAAAGAAATTGAAACAAAATAAAAGTTCTCATTGGTAGAAATATAATAAAAAAGTATATAAAAAAGAATTGCATACTTTTATAGCAGCATTTCTCACGTATAAGCTGAATTTCTTATTCTTGACAACTTTTAAAATACCGCCAATGCACTCGCTGTGAAAGTCTTGCACCAACGTTCCCAGGTTTTCAAAACCCTGAAAAAGACGGAACAAATAAATCATTACATTTGACATTTTCCAAGTAATGAACACTCATAGAAATTGTAATATTGTAAAACTGTAAATAGAAGATAATACCATGTAATATTCTAAACTAGCAGGGGTACCCGGCGTTGCTCGAGTGTTTGTTTCCGGGATGGGGGGGGGGAGTTTTAAAAAATTTTATGGTAGGTAAGTAGGAAGGATCAAACCCGGAGTCATGAGTAAAAGTAGGAAAATAAAGTGTGAAAAAAAACAAAAAACATCTGCAACGTTAACAGTTCGGCCACCAAGAAAAGTCCATTCCAGTTGTTTAGGAAAAAAAAAAAAAAAACGACTACGGTAGGTTGGCGCGAACGTGAAAATATAATGTGAATTGTCCAGCACGCTAACCACTACGCCACAGAGCACTGCAGCTTAGTTTAGTGATTTTAAATAACTTCACATGAAAGAACTATGGTGTTCTCTTCTCAACTGTTCCTTGTGAACGATCCCCAAACGGTGTTAAGTGGTGGCAGGGGGAGGAGGAATTTATTAGAGAGAAAATATTTTACCACTTCCATTGATCTTAACCGATTTTGGCCGTGACTTCTCAGCAGAAAAAGTATAGAAATCTAAGATTATCGAGGAATTTGAGAAATAATAAGCCTATAACACACCTCAGATATTGTTCTGCCGTTTGTGCATATTATATTTGCATGAAATATCTTGATTTTTAATCCTATTAAGGTAAAAATCCGACGGGAAAAAATGAGTTCATATTATTTATATAGAGAAGAAGATAAAAGATAATACACTGTAGTATTTTAAATAGAAGGAATATAATATTTTTAAAGAAGGTAATATTTTAAAAGAACATAAAACAATTTAATGTTTAAAACAAAAGATAATACAATGTAATATTTCAAAAAGAATATAATATCATGTAATATTTTAAATAAAAGATAATACAGGGTGGGCCAAAATAAGGGTCCTATCTTTAAATTTGAATGACTTCCACAAAATAAAAGTTAAACTCACCAAACTTTATGTGTGTGTAGACTGACCATTCCGAGATTTTTTGGAAATAAACAAAACAAATTTTGGCCGAAAAACACTTCTTAAAACTTACATGAATTTTTAAAAATAGGACCCTTATTTTGGCCCACCCTGTATACTGTAATATTTTAAATAAAAGATAATACAATGTACTATTTTAAAGAAAAAAATAATACAATTAAATATTTTACATAAAAGATACTATAATTTAATATTTTTAATAAAAGATAATATAATTTAATATTTTTAATAAAAGATAATATAATTTAATATTTAAAATAAAAGGTAATACAATGTAATATGTTAAATAAAAATAATACGATGTAATATTTTATATAAAAGAAAATATAATTTAATATTTTAAATAAAAGATATTATAATTTAATATTTTATATAAAAGATAATATAATTTGATATTTAAAATAAAAGATAATACAATGTAATATTTTAAATAAAAGATCATACAATTTAATATTTTACATAAAAGATAATATAATTTAATATTTTAAATAAAAGATAATATAATTTAATATTAAAAATAAAAGATAATATAATTTTACATTTTAAATAAAATATAATACAATTCAATAATTTAAACAAAAGATAATACAATGTAATATTTTAAATAAAAGATAATACAATTTAGTATTATAAATAAAAGATAATATAATTTAATATTTTAAATAAAAGATAATATAATTTAACATTTTAAATCAAAGATAATACAATGTAATATTCTAAATAAGAGAAAATATAATTTAATATTTTTAATAAAAGATAATATAATTTTATATTTTAAATCAAAGCTAATACAATGTAATATTTTAAATAAAAGCTAATACAATGTAATATTTTACATAAAAGCTAATACAATTTAATATTTTTAATAAAAGATGTAATATTTAAATAAAAGATAATAAAATTTAATATTTTAAATCAAAGCTAATACAATGTAATATTTTAAATAAAAGCTAATACAATGTAACATTCTAAATAAAAGATAATACAATTTAATATTTTTAATAAAAGATGTAATATTTAAATAAAAGATAATAAAATTTAATATATTAAAAAAAATAACACAATGTAAAATTGTAAATAAAATAATATAATGTAAAATTGTAAATCAAAGATAATACAATGTGATATTTTAAATAAAAAATAATAAAATTTAATATATTAAATAAAAAATAATACAACGTAAACTTGTAAATAAAAGATAAGATAATGTAAACTTCTAAATAAAAGATAATATAATTAAATATTTTAAATAAAAGGTAATGCAATGTTAAATTTTAAATAAAAGGTAATACAATGTCATATGTTAAATAAAAGATATAATTTAATATTTTAAATATAAAATAACACTGTAATATTTTAAATATAAGAAAACACGTTTTATTTTAAATAAAAGATAATATAAATTAATACTTTAAATAAAAGATAATGTAATATTTAAAATAAAAGATGATATAATTTAATATTTTAAATAACAGATCATATAATGTAATATTTTAAATATAAGAAAACACGGTTTATTTTCAATAAAAGATAATATAAATTAATATTTTAAATAAAAGATAATTTAATATTTAAAATAAAAGATAATATAATTTAATATTTTAAATAACAGATCATATAATGTAATATTTTAAATAAAAGATAATATAATTTAATATTTTAAATAAAAGATAACACACTGTAATATTTAAAATAAAAGATAATACAATTAAATATTTTAAATAAAAGATAATACAATGTAATATTTATAAAAAAAGATAATATAATTTAATATTTTTAATAAAAGATAATACAATGTAATATTTATAAAAAAAAGATAATATAATTTAATATTTTAAATAAAAGATAATACAATCCAATATTTTAAATAAAAGATAATACAATTTAATATCTTAAATAAAAGATAATATAATTTACTATTTTAAATAAAAGATAATACAATGCAATATGTGAAATAAAAGATAATACAATTTAATACTTAAAATAAAAGATAATATAATGTAATATTTAAAATAAAAAAATAATATAATTTTATATTTTAAATAAAAGATAATACAATGTAATATTTAAAATGAAATATAATATAATTTAATATTTTCAATAAAAGGTAATATAACTTAATATTTTAAATATAAGATAACACAATGTAATATTTTAAATATAAGATAACACAATGTTTTATTTTAAATAAAAGACAATATAAATTAATATTTTAAATAAAAGATAATACAATGTAATATGTTAAATAAAAGATAATACAATGTAATATTTAAAATAAAAGATATTATAATTTAATATTTAAAATAAAATATAATATAATTTTATATTTTAAATAAAAGATAATACAATGTAATATTTTAAATAAAAGATAATACAATTTAATATTTTAAATAAAAGATAATACAGTGTAATATTTAAAATAAAAGATAATATAATGTAGTATTTTAAATAAAAGATAATACAATTTAATATTTTAAATAAAAGATAATACAGTGTAATATTTAAAATAAAAGATAATATAATGTAATATTTTAAATAAAAGATAATATAATTTAATATTTTAAATAAAAGATAATATAATGTAATATTCTAAATAAAGATAACATAATGTAATAATTTAAATAAAAGATAATACAATGCAAAATTGTAAATAATATATTTTAATATTTTAAATAAAAGATAATATAATGTAATATTTAAAATTAAAACAAAACACAACGTCAAATTGTAAATAAAAAATAATATAATGTAATATTTTAAATAAAAGATAATACAATTTAATATTTTAAATATAAGATAACACAATGTAATATTTTAAATATAAGATAACACAATGTTTTATTTTAAATAAAAGACAATATAAATTAATATTTTAAATAAAAGATAACACAATGTTATATTTTAAATAAAAGATTACATAATGTAATATTTTAGTAAAAGATAATACAATGTAAAATTGTAAATAATATAATGTAATATTTTAAATAAAAGATAATATAATGTAATATTTTAAATAAAAGATAATATAATGTAATATTTTAAATAAAAGATAATATAATGTAATATTTTAAATAAAAGATAATATAATGTAATATTTTAAATAAAAGATAATTTAATGTTATATTGTAAAACATTTGTAAAGATTTGTTTCTTATTTCACTTTACTTTACTCAAAGTCCTCGAAAGTCAAAAGGTCTTGATCTCTATCTGTGACGCATAAATATTCGAATTTTAATTGATTTTTTATCTCTTAAATGTTGGGTTACTTAAATAGTTACGAATATTAATTTTTGTATATATTGCTGATTGAACAGTTAACTTAGTTATACTACATCTTTCCTTTTTTTATTATATTGATCTCATTGGCTTCGAGGACAAAAATTCATCTAGTCTGGTGAAGTATCCCACTTATTGGTGTTGGCCACATTACTTCGAGAATGTTCACCAATTCTCATATGAGACAATGCAGGGCAGCCATACTGAAAGGATTTTATTTTGGCTGCGAATACTATGTTATTTTGAATATTTGTTCAGGATTTATTTGTTGGGAAAAGTATCCTCATACCAAGTTGTTCTGACAAACTTTTCTATAGATTTTTAAGATTCAAGGACAGCCAATGAGCATTCAGTTTCTCTCTGTAACTTTTTTTTTCAATTTTCTTACATTTTCTTCAAGCTGGGGATGAAGCATCCAAATTTTTTTCAATTTTCTTATCAGTTAGTTTATGCTGGAAATGGGGCATCCGATCGAATGTCAAACATTCCTCCACTATCTCTTATCTTGAAACTGAGAGATCTTTTTAGCCTTCTAACCATTCCTTTAAGTGCAATTGTTTGAATCTCTCTTGCACTTGGTTCATCGAGTATTTTTACCAGGTAGTTTTGATTTTATTTTTTTTCATGACTCCAGTTGCTCCTAAAATTACTTTAATGATAGAGATTTTCCTAAAATTCCAGTTTTTTTTATGTCATACATAAGACCTTAATATTTTGTTATCTTTTCTCTCTCAGCTCTCTTTAAGCCAGCATCATTGGGGACACTAACTTCTAATAAGGTTTCTTTTTTTTCTTTGTCCCATATCACTTTGCTAGTTTTAATAGCTTCGTTTTCTAGGCGCATAGCTGTTGGAATCGCAGAGTCACAGTGGATGGTGTCTAACTCATTTACAACTAGTATTTCCGGTATATGTTTGCGGGACTTGCTACTACATTCGATGTTCAACTTTTTACAGATCGTCTAGTGGAAATATTTATACACTCTATTGTGTTGTATTCTATAGGCCAGTGAAGAACTTGTATTTAATAAGACATTGTTCTGCGTGTTTTGTGTACGAGGCTGGTATCACCTTTTAACAGCCATACTTGTGTGACAACTTTTTACCCCTCAATAATCTGTTGACGCAACTGCTATAATGTCAATGATTTTCTTTTCGTTGTTTATGCCAGAAATTGGGTAAGTTGTCTCTGCCAGGCCTTTTGTAATTCTAGACTCATTCAGCTTTTGCATTATCATGCTGGCTCTTAGTTCAGGTTCTGATATTTCTGGTTTGTTTTTGTTGATTTTAGCAACATCTAAGATCCATTAAGCCTCTTGATCATAAGCACTTTAGTTTTCGAATAATTGTCCAGCTTTTGCTTTTTGGACATCTTTTTTACTATTATTGTGCCCCTTACTAGGTTACAGTAGAATAGTCGTGAAATTTGTTTAAACGGTTTATTTTTGGTTTTCACCCTATTCCTTTTATCCTTTAGCAAGTGCTGAAAGCATACCTTCAAGTTCCCTTGCTATGTGTTTTAGCGTCCCTATTTTTGTCCAATCTTTTACACAAAGTTTACAGATGATGGTCTTCAGCCATTGCTGCGTTGCAGGAGCAACAAAGAATTGCTTGATCTGATACAATTCCTTTCTGCAAACTTTCAACTAATTTCAGAGCTTCCGTTTCCAGTGTGGTGTTGTATTTTGTACTTCAGACTCCCATTGGGTTTGCTTTTGGAATGAAGGGATTGTTTTTCTAACAATGTAGGATACTGCAGCTCTGTGAGGAATGAATTGTATAGTACACGTCTCTGGAGAGCAACAGTAACCCTTTTCATCACTGCCTGAGAGCTCTGATAGTTTGTACTTTTGGTAGCTGAGGTCTTTCCTCCAGACCCATCCTCTAGAACTGCTCAATGATCTTGTATAACTCTTTATCTAAGGCCAACTGCTCATCATTCGTTTCTGAGAGTTCTTGAAGTAATGGTGCTGGTACAGTTGTTGAAGAACGAAGATTTTGTGAGTGACTCTTTTGAGTTTTTTTCAATTCTACCTGCTAGTGGTGAGGACCTGTAGGAGCGTCATTCAACCTGGGAGATCTGAGTGTTAGAGTGGATCCCTGTTGAGGTGCCATAGGCACAGACAGTCTGAATGGATCAGCAGATGAATGGTGGTGTGGTTCTGCCTGTGTTCTTAAAATGATGCATTGGTCAATGATGGGTTGATACTTCTGTTTTCATATACTTTTACACGTAAACTTCATTAAAACCTTCTAGACTGTTGTGTCGCTGACAGGTAATTTTTTGGGTGGAACATTTCTTTTATCTGAACAGAAGTGAAAGAAAATGTCTGTTCAGGTTTTTGTCCTTTGTTTTTGTTTGATATCCACAACTCTTAAAAGTGTCCACTTTTTCCCTCTCTCATCTAAATTCTTACCTTCTTATTTTTTTCCTCTTCCTTGATTGGAAGGTACTTATTTTCTGCTTCCTTTAGGGATGTATTTTTAATGAGGTTTATCTCATCTTTTCTCATATATGTTCTCATCTGGGAAACCAGTCATCTTATTCGGGCAGTCAGTGTATTCCTTATCTTTTCAGGAAAATCGATTCCTTTTTTCTTGGATTTAATTTGCTGCCTTTCTTCGCTTTTCATATTTTGAATACTGATAGCAAAACAGCAACACCTTTTTTTGAACAACTCAGATTTGTTCATATTTGTTACTAAATTTATTGACTAGGGGTCCAGGACCTCTGTTATTGTAGCCTGATCGGTGACCCTGGTTGGCCTCTGTCATGGCTGGAATGCCATTTCCAAAGATTAGAAGGTTTACCCCATTGTTTGCCTCTTGTATAAATTGGTTGAGGCGTTGTTTTTTTGCTGGTATGTAATTATGTACTTTATTTTTCTTCATATTTTTATATACTACTTCTTTATGGTCAATGGCTTTTTATTTTTATGAAAAGCTGCCCTCCAGTAATAAGGGGGGGGGTGTCTCCATCCATAACCCGGAAGATATGCTGGATGGCTTGAGAAGACAGCACATCATATTTTTTAATATTTGGCCAGGGTTTAAATCACATAATAAATCCCCCCATGCCATGTTTACAAAGAGAACAAAGACACCTGAGGATAGTGTTTAGTAGGCATTCAAATTCTCTTCAATAGGCATTTACGTTCTTTCCAGTAAGAATTCTTGATAAACTGTTCTTTCAATACCCACACATGAACGTTACTTTACCTGTTATATTATGAGTATGCATGAATTTATCAGCTTCACTGTTTCAATTGCATATGAATATACATTTGTTTAATAACAACAAAACAATCATGTAGCTGATATGAAAATAACTGTACTTTATTTTGACACCCATGCCCTTGCTGGTGGAGAGATAGAGAGATGTGAATGGGGGTGACATATAAGAGTATTATTAAATACTTACCTTTAAAGTCCACATAAGACTGTTATCTCTTTTTGGGTTGTAATTTCCTGTAAATCTTTTTAAAGCTTGATGATAAAACTTGAGTGCATTTTGAATTGGGATTTTATTCTAAAAATTAAAACACAAAAATACTACACATTTATCATAGAGAGAAAAACAAGTCCAAATAAATAATCATTTAAACATGACATAAGATATAACATAAAGTATCAGGTTGCTGATTTTTGATAGTTCATCTTTTGACACGTCAGAACATGCCAAATTATGGATTGATGTACGAGGGGTGTTCTAAAAGTAATACTTCCTATTTTTTGTATTCCGCTCGAATGGATCAAAGGAGATTGCAAATTGTATTATTATGATGACTGAACTTATGTATTCCTGAACTGAAAGCTTAATCTCTTTTTTGTGGATATTGACGGTGAGAGAACAAATGAAACCACTGTCATAGACATGCATCAGAAGCAGAGATGTATCATTGAATTCCTCCATGCAGAAAATATTGAACCGATGAACATTTCACCGGTGCCTGTTGAACGTTTACGAATGTCAAACTGCTTTGAAAGAGGATAAATACAATTTTTGAATGTCAAACTGCTTTGAAAAAAGTTAAATACAATTTTTGAATGGCAAACTTCTTTAATAAGGCCAAATACATAAAATGTGGCCTTAAAAAACAATCTGGTGATTCTAAACAATAATTATTATAATAATATATGAGCATTTTTGTAACAGTGTGAGAAAAAACTCGTATCAATTTTGGCATGCAGCGGTTCTTCATTGAAGAAAGATGGCAGCAGCACTTTATATATAAAGGGAACATTCAATAGAAACAGGGCATAAAGGACATTGTCTGGTAAGAGGTGCTAAATTGAAGGAGTAAATTAAAGATTATCTCTTACAATGTGATTTTATTGTTTGTATTGGACTATGTAGCACAAAATTACTATTTGAGTAATTATTATTACTTATAAATCGATCTCATTTTGGTTGGTTCTATATTTTAAATACAATGGACACTATTTTGATGATCAACTCATTGTTATTGTTTTTTTCTGCCTAAAAACTAATTTTGTGCACTATTCAGAAAAATTTCAGTTTTATCAAAACATATTTGTTCAACATTTTTTTTTATTTTCATCTTGTAGAATTCCTGCAGGTTCTGCCAGTTGATAATATTATTTTTCACAGAATTACATGTAAGAACATTTAGAATTGCTATTTGGACGATAATATCAACCACAAATATGTCTTGCAGATGTTTGTATTCGCAAAACAACACACGGTTTTCTTTCTCTTTATTTTTCTTTCTTTTCTTTCTCTTTTCTTTCTCTCCCACATACATTATATAAAAATACTATCATTTCTAAGTGTGTTTGTGTTCCTTTGTCCCCTATCATGCTAACCTCTCATCCAATATAGTTTTAAAACTAAATATTAATGTGATTGCAAAAGTTAGAAGTGGATGGAGTATGTTCAGGGAACTACTGTCATCATTAACTTGCAGAGCGTTTCCACTGTTGATCAAGGAAAGAGTCTATCAGGCAAATGTATGCAGTGTGGTGACGTATGGAAGTAAATATATTTCTGTTAGCATAGAATAACTTTGTTAATCGATTCTGTTATTGAAATTATTGCAGTAGGGACAATGTGGAAGGTTGCCAACATCCCTAAGTGAAATTGATTCTACAGAACCGACTGGATTGGAACATGATACACCTAGGTTTTCAGTCCCCGTGGTTATTTACTTAATAACGACCACCTTCCATAATAACATAGATAATATTATTAATGCAGTGAAGTAATTTAAGCTTTTAATTTTTGTTTGAACAGTTTTAAACTTAAGGTTTGTATTAGTTGATTTATTTGCATCACTGTTCTCATCTCAAATTTTTTTCACACAACGTTTTGACCGATGTAACCTTCAACCTTCTTTAGGAGTATCTTGCCGAACTCATGAATCTTTCTGTCAAATTTGGTAATCTGCACAGGATTTCGAATGGAACATCTTAATGTACTGGAGTAGCATTCTCTCATTCTTAGAAAGATTATCTACAATTTTTTTCTTAATCACATTTTCTACTCTGATTATGATGGCAGTTGGAATATATATATATATATATATATATATATATATATATATATATATATATATATATGGCATAATCGCGTTGACACACCAGTTCTTGTCAGATCACCAAAGTTAAACAACGTTGAGCCTGGTTTGTACCAGATGTGTGTATTTAGGAATTCTAGGCACTGTATGTGCTCTCCGCTTATCTCGGCATTTGTTTCCGGTTCTCCTGTACATATGCTTCACTTGCCACAGGTATTTAACCATGTCAACTCAGGAGAGGTGTGGTTAGAGATTGCACACCTCCTGCCACAAAAATCTCATGCGCAGGCACCCTTTCGTGGGTGTCCATAGTCTGGTAAAGGAGCCTGTGTATATATACAGAACAATCATGTTAACACACCTGTTCTCGTCAGATAACAACTTAAGCAACATTGAGCATGACAAGTGCCAGATGGGTGATTATTTGGGACTGCCAAGGCAATGTATGTAGATTGAGGTAGATGTAAGTCCTCATACTTTCCAATGTATATAGTGGTTATGTGCACACACATTACCAGCCGTATGAAAAGACGATGGAGTACAGAACTCCATCATTTCGATTGTAGTCACAAAATGATGATGATATAAGCATTTAGAAAATCTTGAGACGAAGACTGCCAGACTATTTATTCAAACTGTGTCATCCCTCCTACCCATATTAAGAAAAGCTTCTATTTACAAAGCAATTCTCCACATTAGAAAAATATAATGTGCTGAAAGTCATTTTCAGTTTAAAATTTATTTATTGATTTAATGAAATTTGTCATCTCCTGACAACTCATTGGATATGGGTTGCACTACATAATATTTTCTGAACGAAACTGCCATGAGCAAAGCCTTTTCCTAGAACTGCCTATCTGTGGAACAGAGTACATCTGAGTTTTTTCTTGGCTGAATACAACATTCAATGTAAACAAATTTTGGCTGACCTCTTTTAAATAATCAATCCTGACCAGTTTGCGACGATTATTACTAACCTCCTTGATGTTTCACCGTCTAATTTATGACCTTTATCCATGAGTCGTCTGTGAGTTTTGGTAAGAGTAGACTTGTTTGTAAAAAATTTCATTAAATGCCAATAACATGCTATTAGACTTAACTTTTGAAATCTCACAAGATAATATTTTATGTAAGATCGAATATAAACTAGTATTGCCTTATACGTTATTTGGTTCAACCTGCAAACATAACAGTTGGCGACGAAGATGAACGTCAAACATAACAGTAAGATTGAATATAAACTTAATAAATGGGTTAATAGCACTGCAATAATAGTCGCTTATGAAAGCAAAATATTTACCTCTTTCTGGTTCATGTCGGCATTCTTAGAAAATCTTTTGGCAAGTATGGTTAATGTTGTACAACTCTGCCTTTTCTCTTTATTGCACAAGTCCTGAAAAGAAAATTTTGCAAATACTAGAGCAGACATATACAATATACAAAACTGTTTATTTGTAAAGTAATCCTTTTATTGTGAAAAATAATTGTGATTTAGCTATACACTTTCTTCTGCACTTGGGAAATAGTCGACACAGGTACACGTAAATCTTAATTTCAAAGAATACAACATTATACTGCATTATTTAGCCACACATATAAATTTTTGCACCGAACCTCAGTGACTAGCGTTGAGGCCACTAACTGCCTCTGCTGGGCAGACCACATCCTCGGAATGGATTAATCCAGGCTCCTCAAGTAATGCTCTATGGCGAGCATGCCAGCAGGACCAAACCACAAGGAGACTCGGAAATGCGCAATAAAGACCAGATTAAGTGCGTGCTGGTCTTAAGTAATGTAGACCTACTCTCATAATAAAAATCTGCTCAGAACATGTGAGGAAGAATACGTCCAGGCATTGTGGACTTTGAGGAGGAGAGGACTGAAAATAAAGAAGCTAGACGAAGGAGAAGAAGACAGCGCCATTGATTAGACCTTCAAAGTCATATCACTCATAAACATTAATGTGAGAGGTAGCAGACACATAACAGAACCCAAATAATTGGATACAAGTGGGAGCCACTGCCGAAGGCGACGATCCACAAATAAAATATCAACTTCATCTACAATGAAAGGGTAAAAAAGTTTGACCCATTCGTCCAAGCACAGTTTCTTATATTCTTACATGATTTGTCCATCACTTTCAGCTTCAACAATCACCACAATACCACATTTACTCTATGAGCGATCTCATTTAAAATATTGCCAATAAATATTAATTTTTTTTTCAAAAAGAAATGTACAATCTATTGTTCATTTTATACTTAAGTATGAACTATAAGAAAATGAAAATATTCAGCCTTTTTCAACTCTCTCTCTCTCTCTCTAACTCTCACTCTGTCTGTCTGTCTATCTGTCTGTCTCTCTCTCTTCTCTCTCTCTCTCTCTCTACATAATATATATATATATATATATATATATATATATATATATATATATATATATATATATATATATCGGATCGGCGACTATACACCTTTCATCTATGAAGCCATCGCCACGCACTTGGCATATTTAAGTAGGATACTGTGTCCAACACAGAGGGCCTGTCTTGCGTAAACCTTTCAATCAGTTTATTCTTTCTTCACAGTAAACTGATTGAACCATGCTCACCACATAAAAGATGAGTGCATTTCGAATGATATCTTATGGAGAATTGACATCCATACCTTTCTGTTTCTGCCTCCTCCCTATTTGAGTGCACACATTCAGTCTTTAACGTAGACAACAATACATGTCCTCTCATCTCTTTTCATCATGACAAGAGGCAAAAATAGGTAAAAATTCCCGAAAATTATATTTCTACTGTAATACCTGCCTGCCGAATCAACTTACATTCACGCTTTCCTTTTGAATAAAGTTGATTTTATGTTAGAGAAAATGTTTATATATTTTTTTGAACTCTCATTTCAAGATCAGCCCATTAAATAGAGGCACGACTGCTGCAACAATATGGCTATTTCTCATCTTGACATTCAAATCAAGCCAATTCTCCATTTTACATAGCAATCAGAAAAAAAAACGGTTTCAAAAACTTACCATCATGTCTTGGATTAAATCTACATCGGGTTCAAAGTTTAAGGCAAGATCATAAAGAAACAGAGCCTTTGAAATTGATATGATACGATCCATTTTCTTTACGATTGTTCTTACGCAACGAATGTCACCACATGATCTTAAGGCATCCATGTAAAACCTTTGATGTAACACCTGCCAAAAAACACGTAAAAAGGTAACATTTAAAAAGTTGACAATTTAATCGTTTTCCTGATAAATACAGAGACTTTAGAAACGAGTCAACATTTAGATTTAGTAGTTAGCATTTTTTTTGTGTGAAATCGTATTAGACAAGGCATAAAACCACTTAATATAAAAAATTAAAACAAAAAATACTTCGTCAAGAACAAAAACATGTCAACACGGTCAGAAACATTGCTCCTTGGAATGTGAGGACTAAAAAACAAAATAAGAGAAGCGAGAGTTAGGCGATTACCGAAAGTAAACCCAAGATCTATTTTCTACTCTCGTTATTTGTAACTAAAATTTCAAATTTCAGAATGTAGTAATGGAAGGAGACACCATATCAGATATGGCAAAAGTACTCCATGTTGACTATGTGTATTTCAAGTGAATTTTTTTAATAAGGCAAACGATTGGTCAATCACACTGTAGACTGGTTATAACTCGGTTGAACTTAAAAAGTAGGCCTAAACTTTACCAGATACTGGAAATACAAGCCTACCAGAAAAAGCTAAAATAACTTAATCAGTAAATTTTAGTGAGGACAGTTACCGGAAGAAAACTAAGATCGGAAGCTTCCCTGTCAAATACATTTAGCATTTTACACCAGATAAGGCCAAGGCGAAGGAGCATTTAGATGAGAAACGAACCCAAGCGATAGCTCAAAGAAATAGTGGAAGCTTAAAACTAGCTAAGCAGAACATGAGGCGAGACTAGCAAGTATTCTGTGGGCCAAGTGTTACATGAAGGGCTGTCCCTTATCATGTAAGTAAGAAGACATACTAGATAAGTGAAAATGATATTAGGATAAGGTTAGAATCGAACCCTGTAGGCAAGTGTTAAAGATAATGGAAAAACGGAATGTTAAAAATTCGATCTATTGTTAATTCTATTAGAAATAGTTAAATATTGTTGATGTCGGAAAAAGAGTTGATTGTCTATTCTTTAGAAATCTAGAGATTAAAAATGTCAGTTAAATGAATGCACAATGCGAGTTAATTATATTGTTTAAAAATAGATAAGAATTATAATTGAGGATTCTTTTGTTTGCCAAAAGTGTGTTTGGACAAACATATGTAAAGCCACGTGAAAATTAGTCACGTTTGAAAAACACACTTCTGACGCCATAAACAAAGGAGATTTTCTCAATATAGGAATCTGTGGGTTCGGAGTTAAGAAGTCGTCAGTCACTTGATGTAGAGAGTTGAGGAGTGAGAATCAGTTGGAATAGGAGCCCCTTACAGCCGAAGGGTAGAACATTAGACCATGTAGATCCAAGTTTTAATTCCTGACCTCATCGACCGGCCGATCAGATGAATAAAGAAATCACCATTCATGTTTTGTAAGTGTTGTCTCGTGACGTCATTCTTTACAACAAAAAGGAAAATGTGTTTTATCATCATCTATAACGAACTTTGTGTAAACCTTTCCAAGTTATGTGCCCTCCCCTACATCATAAGTGAAGTATCTCCTCCTCTGTATATGTGTTATAAGAGTTGTTGCATACATCTCACAGTATGTATTAATATGAAACCTCCAAGAATCATCCCAGTCTGCATAAATGTCTCCCTCATCGCCATCGTCATTTGTGTCTTTTCCCAATATGAACTCCCGTCATTTTTAAATATATACCCCTGCTATTCAACACAAGTAGTCAGGGCTAAGCTAAGGAAAGTTTCTAAAGAACTCTGACGTGGATGAACACAAGGACGTTTCTAGACACAGCTTGGATTGGTACTTTGGAAAGTACAGGCATCTTTAATCGGCTCGGGATTCATGAATATCAGGATCATTTCCAGAAGTACTTGAGTCAACTGGTTCACATTTTTTTAAAACTATACTGTTTTTTTTTTGAGTTATAAAATAAGATTTTTAAAGTTAAATTCCATTATCAGGGTATTCTTGGATCATAAAATTATTAATTGTACCAAACTGTTAAAAAATTAAAACTAATTCTCTTATGGTAATGTATACACAATTATTGGCTAGTATATCTTCCAAAACTTTCAACCTTTTAATAAATGAGGATGTGCAAAGGATTCTATTTGCTTCCAAGGGAAGCTACTCTTCGGGGAAAAGTCTTTGTTACCTTCTCTATTTCTTCCATTATAATGAATGAAGGAAGAAAGTATTTACTCTGCATGTTTTCTTAACTATCATCAGAAAAAAAAACCCATCATAAAATGAAAAAAAAAAAAAGATTACCAAGGGAATTTGTTATAAAAGCGTAGACGCCATAAAGATGGCTGCAACTGCAGTGTTGAAAACCACTAAAAAAAGAATTCTTCTAGCAAACCTTGAGGGAGGGGATGTTATGTTAAAGGGAAAGTTAGTTTCTTGCTTGAAATTAAAATTATTTTGTGACGTCAGTTTTGTTATTTACTAGAGCCACCTCATACGTTTATGCCAGTGTGTGTGTGTGTGTGTGTGTGTGAGTTTTAGTGTTTGTGTGCGGGTATATGTGTATTTATTGCTTAAAGTCACTTACGGGTATTCCATTGTCACAACCCTGGTTATCTTCAGGGCACACTTTGATCAAGTCAAACGCATCTTCGAGTACACCTTGGTTTGCTTGGCGGATTCTGTCGACAAAGCCATTAAAAATCGCCGGGATATCATTCATTGGGCGGCTGAGATAGGCTGTCACAAGATCTTCAAGGTTTTGCTTCACCTCAGCGGCCGAAATTTTCTTGAACACTTTTCGATGATCATGGACGAAAACAAACTTGATATCACTCCTATCCATCTTCGATTTAGGGAATTTCATTTTTCTCTCCCTCTGCAAAACATTCCCCTTATCTTCTAATATCATCGATTGGCTGAATAAAAAAAAGGTTCAAAAGTGAAACGTATTAGTGTTGTATTATCGGGTTTATATAGAACAGTGTCTATCTATATCTCGTGTATTTAAGGAATATGTGTTTCTGTAATCGATGATCGTGTATCGTCTAGTGATTAGAATTATAAGAACAGTTACTTTACTTTATATATGGGGTGTCTGTACGTGTCGATCTTTTACATGTATATTTAATAGTCTTTCTATGTGTATGTGGGGTGTTCATATATTTATAAAAATTACAAACGGGATAATAACGGACAGTTTTTAACAATGACGAATAAACCCTTGTCTGCTTGTTTATTGTCTCCCTCTGACAGAAGGCATTTGAAATGAAGGCGTCTTCTTACGAATAAAACACCCAAAACGCCGAGTTATTATTTCCAGATTTTTATTTCCAAAGGTTCCACGTCTCGGAGTTTTCTACTCTTAATATTCTCCCTTATATTTTCCTTCGTTGGTCCATAGATGTTTCCATCATACCACAGAGACAACGCCTGTCCGCAAATTAATTCAGTGGCTATTTAACTCACGACTCGTCTCCTCGACTTCCCATAACAGACTAACTCCTAATTCTGATTTCTCCTGGCTTACGTGTCTCTTACATCAGTCAGAGTGGACAATCTTGTTTGTCTGTAAGCCACATCGTTGTTTAATAAAACAAATTCCAAACTAGCTTTGTTCATGCTTTTCCTTTTATTCATAACATTTTTCCTTGAGCCAAAGTTCTACAGTAAAATATTTAACATAACTATTTTAACTTACACTCTTTTCTTTAAAAAATATTTTGAATATTATTTTAATCTAAATAATTTAAAAATTATTCATAATAATCGTTCTGACTCTTGGCATGCCTACTAAAACATAACACAGATACTATACTGTGATCATAGCCAAAGGACCACCACATAACATTAGAATTGGTGCAAGCACCTGTTTGCATCAATTAAGAGATTATAATAAAAATGGCAAATAAATAGTTCTGAATTCATAGCAAATTTTGTCCAATATCATTCACTGTCAAGAACTTTCTTTTCTCCTTCTTCATACATAAATCGAAGCAGACCGTTCTTCCCAGGTAATTCACATCTGTGGAGTCCCTTGCTGAGTACAACATGATCATTTTTAATTCAAGCGTTAACAAATTCTTGTCATTTAATATGCCAACAGTCTCAAAAAGTCTTGTTCATTGTCAACTGGCAATCTCATTAAGCCTTATCCTTCGACTTTTATGAGTGGCAGTTCATTAATATAAACAACCTTAACCAACTATCCAAAATGAAAAAAATATTTGAAGCCAAAATCTCTTTAACAAGGCTACACATGGGTTTAAAATATAAATAATAGGGCAACTTTCTTTTTACACTTTTTTCACTTTAAACACGACATAATGCCACTTGGGATCATGTCTACTATGGACTATGTGAAGAGATGTCTCTTCACATTACATTCGAACTGATTTATGTTGTTAATAAAGTCGTGGAAGCAAAAAAAAAAAAAAAGAAAAAGGAGGGAATTTCATAGTCTAGTAGTTCAAGAGAAGAAGCTAACAGAGTAGAATGCTTCCTGGCGTCAAGGGTTCTTTATAGTGAAACGGTTGGGATTTTGCTGTTTATTAAGTTAGTCAGGAGTATGTAGTTTGAGGGAGTGTAAGTGCAATATGTTCATCAAAGCACATTCCATTAAAGTACTTCTGAAACAAGCATATGATGCAGCAGTGAAAGGGTGGAATTTTGATGCTAGATGGGTTTATAGGGTGCATGTATATTGGGGTTGGAAGTACTTGCACTTTCTAGTGATGCTACCTCAAATAACAGCACCATAAAATTCTTCTGCACTAGATCAGATGGATTCTTGTCCTGCAATCTGGCAAGACCAAGAAAGGACCGCAAGAAAGATAAACTATAGCAAAAACTTCCTATCTGTAAAATATAACATCATGTAGAACACAATACCATGTGTTTGCTTTCCAGTTGACTACAAAATTTTCAAATCGAATGGTAACAAATTTTTGTCAAGCCGTTCACTTAATTAATCAAACTCTTACCAATTCATCCATTTTACTAATCAGCTCAAGATGATGTTTATCAACAACTGACAAAAACTTATCCTTGAGTCGCCTTTGGGTCTTGATTAGCAATGACACATTATTAAAACAATCCCCTCCTTTAGCATCAAGCAGGAAAGTGCAGAATTTCAATGTTATGTAACATGTAAATTCTACTGCGGTCGTATGAATATTGACAAATGCCTGGTAACGAGAGTTTGTTTATCTGTCAGAAGATGGATGTCACACCCTGGAAGGTTGCTGAACTCTCATTTGAATCAGCCTGATCCGACGACAAGACAAGGTTGAGACAACTGATGGTCAGATGAGATGCAGGAGCTGGCAGAAATGTCGACATCTTCCTTCATTAACGCTTGGTATTTCCAAATGGTCACTAATCTGATACTGGCCAGGCTCATGTCAGTGATCTAATGAGAGCCAATGTATCAATGTGATTATGTCTGCTAATACTGTTTAACTATGAGATGAGTAACATCTCAAAAACTATTAGCAGTTATGCGTTACTTTCTAATTTCCTAGAATTTTAAACTGCTCATTTCCTTTGTCCAGTGTGCTTATAAAGAAGAACATGCCTACTCGGCCATTTGCCTTTATCGTTTTAATTAATTTATCGTTTTAATTAATTAAAGGTTTGAAAAACGTTTATTTTTCTCCAACCCTGCATGATCAGTTAATCGGAAACTTGGCTATATTTCAGCTTCCCACCCCTCTCCCTACTTTCTGATAAAAAAACGTGGAGAATTTTATTTATACATTATACATTATTTATACATTACCTGATGTTATACATTGCAGTTGCATCAATATTGCCGTAGTGTTTCAGAACACGGAATGCCTGGTTCTGCAGACAAGACACCGAGCTGATTTCCTGGTCGCCGCTTACTTTATAGTCACAATTATAAGAAGAATCAAACGGGTAAATCATCTACAAAAACAAATTTATATGACAGGAGTTAATTACATGAACAGACATTAAATATAATGAAACATATGACCACCATGTTACGTAATGGAAGGCTCTATCCCCGATAGCGATTAAATTAATTAGAATTAATCTTGATAAGGTCGAACTAAGCACACGTGGAAGTGACACAAAGTTTAAAGAAAAAAAAAATTCTCACAAAAAGAAAAGAAGCGATGTCGTGTAAAAAAAAACTCTCATAAAAAAGAAATGTTTTTATTGCTTTCAAAACGTTGTATTTAGAAACTCGCAAAGAAAATAATGCTTTGCCACGAATTTTTACGTGAAAGAAAAAGTTTCGTTCGTTTTACATACAAGTTTATGTTTTCTCTTTCTTCTTCTTTCTTCTCAGTACTTTTTTAACTTGCAACCAGTTGTTGTGTTACAGTAATTCTCGCTAGCGCTCTCGTGTCAGCTAGCTCACTTTCAAAATTATAGAGGAAGAACTTGGATTTGCGTGCTTGTCAAGTCGCAAAGCTTCTCTTCCTGTTGCTTCTCTTCTATTTTATATCCGATCTTGATGCATATACATACATTTCATGTCATGACGTCACACCCACGTCACAGCTTAAATGCTGATGCAACATAAACTCGGCACGTGAGTCGTCATTATATGTACATATCTTGGCTTGGATACAGAATGTCTTAATCTCCTTATCTACCCACATAAAATAATAATTAGAGAAATAAAAACATGCTTCAGTCTTTAGTAGAATGGAATCAAAGTATGAATGCTAACATTTAATGCTACTCATTTATAAAACAGGTTATTTGAATTAACAAAAATGCTTCTAATTAATAAAATGATGCTGTTAATAGGTCATATGATACATGAATTACTTCCCTTGAATTGACGTAGAGGAAATGGAGACTATTTAAGACAAACTAATTAGTTTTGAAATGTATGGACAAGTAAATGTCTATGGAGGCACCAGGAAGTATAAACACTTTGTAGCGAAGCATGATTGTTAGAATTTGGAATCGTCATAATAAGCGAATGAGTTTGTTTTGTTTATTGATATTCAAACTTCTTTGGCTCATTTAATATCATGAAAGGTTTAATTGTTTTTGTTTTATTTGATTTGTTAAAGAGATTAGAATACATTAGCAAAATTTATTTCTTTTGAAAAAAACTCTTAAAAATCCGGACATTTTTGTAAACATACGTCAGATTCTATCATTAAATACTTTTGCATGTTGTTTAGTTTGATTCTTTTGTAGATATAGGTCGTTGTTTTGTTTTTGGCTTTGCAAAACATGATTGAGTTTTTCAAAGAGAAATGACAAAAGCAATAACATCAATTTTGGTGCATTTTTTTTGTCAAAAAGCTGGTATCTTCAGACATCCTGATCTGATAGCACCAGCTGTCATAATGAGCAAACGAACAAGAAGTCCATTTACGTAAATAGAATCTAGTTTTGAAAAATAAACTATTTCAGAACTGAACAAAGGTCATTTGTTTGACGAGTATTAGCTGAAAATGACCTAAACAAATTTCTATCGAAAGTGCTCAAAACAAGGTGTGAAGGCACTTGATGTAAGGTGCTAACAAGAACAATGTATGTCATCAAAAATACAGGAAACGCATATTAGAAAACTGGAAATACCCGGATTATAGGTAGGAGGAAAACAATTAATAGTAAAAGAGTTCCACAAGGTTGCAGTTTATGGAAAGAAACTACAGAAATAGAAAGGTGTATTATAACGAAATATCAAAACAGAGAATTGGTTGAGATCATTAGACAAACGAGTAAAACAAAGAACGCAGGGACGCAGAGAAATGATCAAGCAATTTTGAGGACAGTATACGATAATAGTATTCATAGAAAATAATAGTATTCATAGAAAATAATAATATTCATAGAAAAAATAGTATTCATAGAAAATAATAGTATTCATAGAAAAAACAGTATTCATAAAAAAGATAGTATTCATAGAAAATAATAGTATTCATAGAAAATAATAGTATTCATAGAAAAAATAGTATTCATAGAAAATAATAGTATTCATAGAAAAAATAGTATTCATAGAAAATAATAGTATTCATAGAAAAAATAGTATTCATAGAAAATAATAGTATTCATAGAAAAAATAGTATTCATAGAAAAGATAGTATTCATAGAAAATAATAGTATTCATAGAAAAAATAGTATTCATAGAAAAGATAGTATTCATAGAAAAGATAGTATTCATAGAAAATAATAGTATTCATAGAAAAAATAGTATTCATAGAAAATAATAGTATTCATAGAAAAAATAGTATTCATAGAAAAGATAGTATTCATAGAAAAGATAGTATTCATAGAAAATAATAGTATTCATAGAAAAAATAGTATTCATAGAAAAAATAGTATTAATAGAAAAAACAGTATTCATAGAAAATAATAGTATTCATAGAAAATAATAGTATTCATAGAAAATAATAATATTCATAGAAAAAATAGTATTCATAGAAAATAATAGTATTCATAGAAAAACAGTATTCATAGAAAAGATAGTATTCATAGAAAATAATAATATTCATAGAAAAAATAGTATTCATAGAAAATAATAATATTCATAGAAAAAATAGTATTCATAGAAAATAATAGTATTCATAGAAAAAATAGTAGTCATAGAAAATAATACTATTCATAGAAAAAATAGTAGTCATAGAAAATAATACTATTCATAGAAAAAATAGTATTCATAGAAATAATAGTATTCATAGAAAATAATAGTATTCATAGAAAAAATAGTATTGATAGAAAATAATAGTATTCATAGAAAAATAGTATTCATAGAAAAATAGTATTCATAGAAAATAATAGTATCATAGAAAATAATACTATTCATAGAAAATAATAGTATTCATAGAAAATAATACTATTCATAGAAAATAATAGTATTCATAGAAAATAATAGTATCATAGAAAAATAGTATTCATAGAAAATAATAGTATTCATAAAAAATAATAGTATTCATAGAAAAAATAGTATTCATAGAAAAAATAAGACTTATACTATTTTTTTTTTTACTCACGTTCACCTCTTATAAGGCATATCGCTACTTGGAAGCAAGGGGCTACTACTTGGGACCATGCCAAGGAAGGATGTTCAAGATGTTGATTTACATTATATTTAAACTTCTTACAGAAAACAGTTAGCAGAAAGGACATTCCAAAGTCTGGCCGTTTGCAGGGAAGAAACTATTAGAGTAGAAAAACTGCTGGCATTCAGGAACCCTAACAGTGAAGAAGTATGATTTTGTTACTAAGCGTGTTTGTCGGAGATATTTACGTCGAGAGGGCACAAATACAACAAGTTCATTAGAGCACATTCTATTAAAATACTTATAAAACAGGCAGAACGATACAACATTGTGGCGATGGGACAGAGCTTGGAGCTTAGTTGACAAAGTGGGACCTATTAGATTGAAAACTATTTTTTGGACCCTATTCGAGACGGAGAGACTAGTGGCAGATGCACCAGCCCAGATGTGGCAACAATACTCTATGTATGGGCAACTGGTAGCCTTGTAGAGGTAAGTATACTCTCAGATGTAAGTAGTCTTCTAGCAAGATAGAGGGAATCCACCATTTTGCAGCAGTGTTTGCAATGTCCTCAGCGTATTTGTTTCAGTTCATCTTGCTCATGAATGTTATGACGAAGAGTTTGAGGGAAAAATTATCAGCTAGGGTGTTATTTGTCATGGATATCGGTGGTTGAAGAGGCTTCTTGTAATTACAAAAGGAGAGCAGCTTAGTCTTACTAGCATTAAATGTTACCATCCATGTTACTCCTTAAAAATGATTTATTATCGAACACTTAATCTGTGTGACAGAAACCTTTCTTAACATATTGTCACTTGAGCTGACGAATCAGATCTCATTAAAGTGGCATACAGTTGACAAAACAGCACAAAAATGTGTTTTTGATGTAATTAATATAAGTACAGGGTGGAACAATAAAAGTGTCGC
The DNA here is from genome assembly GCF_053919585.1 of Euprymna scolopes. Taxonomy (NCBI): domain Eukaryota; kingdom Metazoa; phylum Mollusca; class Cephalopoda; order Sepiida; family Sepiolidae; genus Euprymna; species Euprymna scolopes. The sequence continues at coordinate 11,529,498 of NC_136498.1, forward strand.
CTTAAAGAAAACAATACTATTTATTTTAAAACATTTATTGAAATAATAAATTCAGGTAACTTGATTATGTAGTAGAGCTGACATTTATCTAATGTAGCCGCATTCAGATTCAATCATCACCTCGATTCAGAACTGGGAGCATGTCTTGGTCAAAAGCGCCATCAGGAGCTTGGCGAATCCTCAGCGAATGGCGGTGATCAGGCTGACTTTGGTGCTGTGGGAGATCATGTTGGTGATGTTCTCAACGTTTGACCAAACAAAATAGTCCAGCGAGTCCAGGTTGGGGAAGGATGAGGTCAGTGAGAGAAGGGTATAAAGTCGTAGCATGCCTTATGAAGCCAAACCTGGATCTCTTTAGACTTGTGGGCCAGTGCTGAGTTCTGCTGCCACACCCAGGGTCTGCCAGTGGCCACCTGATTGCACCAGACTTCTCAGCACATCCAGGTACACTTTGGTGTTGACTTTCAATCCGACTTTGAAGACATGGGGTAGCATAATGTGGCCCTCACTTGAAACCACACCAAACACCAAAACCATAGCCAGAAACTTTTTCATCACCCTAGGCACGCCCCTGTTATTTGTAGCAATCCAGCAATGCATTTTTAGGATGCTGGCAATGGTCTTAATGTCATAATTTAGATCAGTAGAGTTTTACATTATCACTCGTTGAACATTGTGTCACTTTAGACATGAGAGAAGGATCCTATCGCACTTGGGAATTATACACAACTGGAAAACTAGTAGATGGTCGGCAAAAAAAGAAAAAAAAAACGGTTTGCATCAGATGGAAATGGAATCATGTCGTCTTTTCTATGACCACAATTTTATTGTTCCTTCCTGTACATCCAGACTGTCATCATTCAATATTGTTATTGGCTGGTTAAGCCATAAATACTGGCTAGTAGAGATATTTCAGAGAGAAGTCGAAAGGTCTAGTCTCACGCTAAAAAAACCCACCTCAGACATAATACTTGTCAATACTGCGACATACCAGAGTTATTACTTGAACTGAAGTAAAACCGCAGAGATACTTCAAACGATAAATATCCCTTTCCCAGGATCATATCAGTTTTTGGCTGTTTTCAAACATTCTAACAGCATCCCTTTGCATTTCGAATCCTTGCTGGATACAAACGCATTTTTATTTCCAAAATATAGAGAGTCAGCAGCAGCAACAACAACAGTAAGTTTTTCCCTTTTTACAGCACAACAACAATGACGGCCAAAATAACACAAATAAATAAACATACGTTACATTAAAATATTTACTTGCTTGAATAACAGATGATCACTTACCTCTGAAATGTTTTTTACCTGTCGTCCACCCAAGACTGTCTTTATCAGGGATTTTATGTTGAACTGAAACTCAAAGATACTCGGCAGATCACAATGAGTAATATCTACTTCAGTGCGAATGGTCCATGGATGTGTTTTGGAAAATGAGTATTGGATCGGACACATACCAAAGATTTCATGCTGAAAGAAAAGTAAGAATGAAAAGAAAAAAACAGTTTAGAGCTATGGGTTTATTCCAATAAATAAATGGGCGATAGTTAAGTGGTTGTTCGCTGGCAGTAGACGAGCTTGGTGAGTAAACTAGAGGAAGCGTGGGAATTAATTATTACTTTTTATATAGAAATAATTTTAAAAGTATTTGGTTGGGAGCACAACCTAAATGGTAAATCCACCTTTGCAATAAATAAATAAATAAATAAGTAATAAGAGTAATGAATGTCCATATTACTCACACACATATATGTAGTGAATAAATGACAAAAAACTATATTCGAAAATTCATTATGTTGACCATCTTATAGTTTATTCCTTTAATGCAGTTGACATTTGCAATTTTTGACAGTATCTGTTTCGTAGCTCAAATTAATTATTTTAATAACTTTACAAATATTCCAGGATTTTATTACTATTAACCAATAAAAAAGGTTACAAATAAATGAATAAATAAAATAATTAACTAATGAAAAAGGAAAATAAAAATAAAATGTTCAACGTCTGTTTTATTTAATGTTATATACCTAAGAGAAAAATGCTGCCTAAACATATATATATATATATATATATATATATATATATATATATATATATATATGTATATATATATATATATTTACATCATTACTATGTATTAAGTACAATTTAATAATCAAGAAAGAAGTGGCGCTATAATAAATACGAAAGCTGAATGAGTAAAAATATATTAAAAATATTCTAGGACTGAGAAAAACCAGGTGGCCGTATATTTGTATAATAATTATATATTAATAATAAATATATAATTGAATCTATACTACTACTACTACTACTACTGCTACTGCTACTACTACTACTAATAATAATAATAATAAATGGGAAGTCTGTTTAAATTAAAATATAATACTTAAGCGTGTGTATTACGACCGGCCACACTGCTAGTACATACACACGTGGGTATATATATATATATATATATATATATATATATATATATATATATATATATATATATATATATATATATATATATATATATATATAAATGAAAGACGAATTTGATCCACTTCAACTGTCTTTTCCGTTAGTAGAATTCCGGTACATTTTACAAGCCCGTTTCCTTTACATAGAATAATCGGATAAATGCTTTGGGAGACTTTGAACCAAACATCTTTAATATAACAAGAAACTTAAAAGTAAAAAGGAAACGCAAATATTCTAACTCAACAACAAATATACTAAATAGAACTTTAAAACTAAGAAAGCGGACAAAACATTGAACAATTATAGTGTGCGTTTCAAAACTCATAATAACCTCATTACAAAGAAACTGAAATAAAACTATAATATTGCTAAAACGATATCCACGATATTAATTCCTCATGAAATTTGTTCAAAAATCAATATAAACAATAACAGTAAGGTATATACTCCGAAGTGCCGTATGTTTACATTAGAGAAACACAAATAATACTTGAATAATAACAGGTTTTAGTTTTTGTGTGACTCATACCTTTATCGTGTTTATTGGACGAAGTTCTAAGTTGGGTATAAAACCGTAAATTTACATTGTTTGACATATATTTTATTACCCATCTATTTCCCGGAAAGTTAGTAAAAGATGAAACTAAATCAACTAAATTAAATATTTGAGAAAATGACATAGTAAAATTACCTAGAAGAACATTAATTAAATACAACAATAAATTTTGGATGAGGAAAACTAGGAAACTTAACTTTGATATCACGATGGCAGTCCCCAAAGCGGTTCTTGTGGAACGTTACATTCTTAAGGAGATGTATAAAAATGAACAAGTATAAGAGGAGCTTTGTATAGAAATAATGCGCTGTTTTTTTGTGAATGCTGGCGACAGAAATTTGGGGGAAAAAACTAAATACAGAGGTAAAAACCTTAGAATAACAATTAACATTAGTGAATTTTCTAGATATTACTTTTCAAGAAAGCTATTATCTCTAACATCTCTAAAAGAACATCGAAACTATATTACGATGGAAAAATATTTAGTAGTAAAAATATAACGAAGTATTACTCAGATGAGGATAAAATAATGAAATAAATTGCATAACGGATGAATCTAATGAATCAGGGGCGAAGAGAAATCGAGGAAAGGTATGACCCCAGGTTATATCATATATGGCCATGAGCAGTCATAAATTTACAAATTCCTTATAGTAACCACTAACAGTTCTAACCCGAATAAATTTAGAACCTCCACAGCAACATCACGGAAATAAGATTAATAAGAAGAAAGTTCTAGAAATTATATATGTTTTTATAAATTGTCCTTTTCAACATCCATTAATAGCTAAAACTGTAATAGGTTCACATAATGTAAAAATAGATAACGTATTTAAGAAAGCTTGCAAAGATAGCAGTCGGGATACCGGTGTAGAATCACTATGTAACTGTAGAAACGCTCATGAATGCCCCTTAGAAATGAAATGTCACATTTCCAACATTGTATGTAAATCTATGGTGAGTTAAAGGCCATACTAAATACCTTTTAGTACATAAATATATCTTTATAAGAGGGGGAAATTAAAAACGTTACTATTAAAAGAAAGCTACGTAGTTATAAATAATTTATAACATAACTAATCAGTTTAAAGAATCTTCGTTTATTTACAATGCAATAGAGTTCAATGGAGCCAAATAATGAAGCAATTATATTTAGTTTTAAGGGAAATTAATATGAAATAATGAGAAGTAGATTATGTCCCTTGGTTCAATTCCAATGTAAATAAAGCGTCTGACACTAATTTACTATGTAATTAAAAACTAATTGAATGTTCCTTCAGTGTGTAAGCCTTATTAGCTTATAGTAGACTATTAAATGTTATTTGAATATTCTTAACAGATAAATGCATAGTTTATGGATGTGATAACTTAAAATACTCAACAATTGAAGTTTATACGGCTAACATAAATATACTGTAGTTCGATATGCATTAATATGCATATCGATGAGCCGCAAAAGATATCGTCGCTTTTAAATGAAGAATTAAATATGATTCGGTTGGATTTCATTAGAAGAGTCGTGGATTTTAAGTAAAGAACTTACAATACTATTCGGCTTGAGCTCAAGAAATAAGTCGTCACATTTCAATGAAGAACTTAAAATTCGATTTAATTCGATTTTATGAAAAGAGTCGTTGCTTTTAAAGTAAGAACGTAAAATGCGATTCGGTTTGATTTTATGAAAAGATTTTTTGCTGTTAAATGTCGTCGTGTAGTGGTAGTTGTGTCTAGCTGTGCATGGGTTTATGCGAGATGGTTTTTAAGGATGAGAAGAGCGTGTACGTTTATATGCATTAATTCGATTACCAATAAATTTGAAAAGATATTATAAAAAGAGCGAATGAAAGAGGAGAAGTAGTGGACACGAAAGATACGAGAAACGGTAAAAACTTGTGAGCTTGCAGGCAATTATTTTTATAATTAGATCACACATTAAATTATTCAAAAAATAAACAAACACGATGACCACTAAAACAGAGAAATACATTTAGTATAGAATAAGATTTTAGTTGTATGCTTATACCCAGTTAAAATACAATATGATAAGTATTATTTTAGAAAAGAATATAAAATTATATAAAAAATATTTTTTGTAACGGAACTCTAGAAAAGCAAAGTTTATTTTAATGTATTAATACGTTAAAAGAACATTGCTCATAATACTGTAGATATATAATAGGCTCAATGGTTGTATTTATCCTAGAGCTATAGTATATATATTGGTTTTGTTTTCTTATTCCCTTTCAAACTGATTCATATTTTACAATTATTAATCTTTAGCCTCATTATATATATATATATATATATATATATATATATATATAAGCCATATATATATATATATATATATATATATATATATTCAGCCACTCTGATGAGTCGTGGACGACGAAACACGTGTCAGTGGATAATTACATTTTAAAAATAATATATATACCGCTCCCCATGTGAGGGTACAAAATTGGTTAAAGGGAAAATTATTCCCAGCTCGCATAAAGGTAAAATGCTCTTTCGTAAATAATTGAATTCAAAACATATCGAAAGGTGTATAGTCGCCGATCCGATATATATATATATATATATATATATATATATATATATATATATATATATATATAACTTGTGTACTGTCGCCTAGAATTTAAATCAAAACATAAAGCTATCTAGCATCATTCGGTCTGATCTTAGTTCATATGCACATAAAACCATAAAAATAATGTTATTAAAGATATAAATATATATTTATGCATGTGTAGAAGTAACACGTAGTTTCAACGATGGCCTGCCAAGTTCCATCTTTTTAAATTTTGATTGCTTAGTAGCTATCTATGCAAGTGAAAAATCAAATCGAATTTAATCCCCTCTGTAAGCCACAAATTGACAGTGAAGTTTGGTAGAGACTGTTTCAAAACACTTGACCCCTGATTTTGTTAAAACAATTTCACAACTTGCTTACATTGTTCAATTCTATACTTGTCTATAATTAATTTTCAAAATATTATCTGTAAATTATATGAAATAAAGGAAAAAGTTAATCATTAATAATAAAATGACAAAACTTTCAACCCTTCAGTGACTTTTTGGACACCCTGTATATAATGAAAAAGGTTAATTGGAGAGAAACTGACCTGGTTCACAATCTGTTTATATTGATCGGGTGCTTGCATCTTTAACTGAAGTGTGCGAATGATCGCGCGTTTCATATTGAGAACTGCTTCGGAATCTTGTTTATGTGCAATCAACTTGCCGTTCTTGATCAGACCATCTTCAAGAACGAATTCGACGTGGTGCCTTTGTTTAGAAAAATAAATAAAAAAGGAACAATGAGAGTAAGCCACATTTTTTCCATGTTAAAAACTTAAGAAAAAATGTAAATTCAAGGAACCTTGCTAAATTGATCACATTTAATGCAAATCTGAAATATTTGAATTTCCAAATATCATACTTCCTAAAATTCGTTAAAATATACTAAAATAACTGGAACCCAGGAAATATGTACTAATTCACATCTAATACTTGTTGTTAAAATTTCATGTGAATCGAAGTTACCCGTGGTTTCACGAAGGACTTCAACCCCATCTTTGCCCCTATTACATAAGTCTAAACAAAATACAGCGCATATGTCGAGGAACTGTGGTTTAAAATTTATAATGATAATTTCATTTGTTCAAGAATGAATTCTGTACATAAAATAGATATTAGCATACATACATATCAAACCAACTAATATATATATATATATATATATATATATATATATATATATATATATATATATATATATATATTAGTTAGATACAAATATACACATTCGCGCACATACAGCTCCACGCAAAAAGAGGAATGATAAAAAATTTTAAAAATAAGGAAAGAGAAAATATGCAACACCACTGCCTCCACGATCACGATCGCATTTACTCTTAATGAACCTGACCTGACCCCAACCAAACTGAGGTGGGCTAGACTTCCGTTTGATGAAAACCGTTTTTTGTGTGCAGACAATATACTAATTGACCAGGTGTGTACAAATCCCAAGAGCGATAGGATCCTTCTATCATGTTTGAAAGTAACACAATGTTTTACAAAAGAGATCGTACAACTCATGCTCTCTACCGATCCAAATTATTACTACAGGACCATTGCCAGCACCATCAAAATGCATATTCGGACGGTTCAACGCTTGAGGGCACAGCTCAACTAAGTTTCCGATCACAGTTATGGTATTTAGTGTGGTTTCAAGTGAAGGCCACATCATAACACCTCACATCTTCCAAGTCGGCTTAAAAATCAACACCAAAGTTTACCTGAATTTGCTGAAGAGTGTAGTGATCCTCTGATGCAACCACGTGGCCGCTGGCAGATGCTGGGTGTGGCAGCAGAACTCGGCGCCGGCTCACAAGTCCAAAGAGACCCAGACTTGCTTGCAGAAGGAGTGCTACGACTTTGTACCTTTTTCGCATTGGTCCCTCTCCTTCCCCAACTTGAATCCGCTTGACTACTTCGTTTGGTCATGTGTCGAAACATCACCAACATGACTTCCTACAACAGGAAAGCCAGCTGATCGCCGCCATCCGCCGAGTATTTGCCGAGCTCCCGCCGGTACTTGTGGAAAAGGCGTGCTCCTAGTTCCGGACCTATATCGAAGCGGCGATTGAGGCCGAAGCCGGCTACATTAAAAAGATGCCAGTTCTACTACACAATCAAGTTACCTGAATTGATTTTTTCAATAAAAGTTTTAAAATAAAGTTGTAGTGTTGTTTTCTTTAATGCGCCACTTTTATCGTTCTATCCTGTAATAAAAGATTAAATGAATAAAACGCGAAGGCCGCGTAAAAGAAAAGAGCGCAAAATGGTCGTACAAATGTATGTTCTTTCCCTTGTCACGGGCACTAGGAGAAGAGGAAGGTGTATGCGGATGAGCAGAAGCTATCGCGACCTCTTTCTTTCTTTCACTCATCTCTTTCTTTTTCAAGAGATACTGAATTTAGATTCTCTTTCTTTCTAAACTCAAATGAAATGTTTCCGACCCTGAACCGAATGCCGTAAACAATAAGAGAAACATACAAACGACAATCTAATACATTATCCTAATTCCCAGTTCAAATAATGTGGGACACAAAGGATTTTAATAAGAAGTTGAAAGAAAGATTTGGAAATGTTTGTCTCAGGAGTAAAACTTCTCTTCAATTAAATGATTCGGATTTGCTTGTACATTGGAATTAAAGACGAATTCATCCTATTTCACTCCGGATATAATACTTTTACTTGCGGTTTATCTTCTTTGATATTAAATTATCTCCAAGATAAGTAAAGATGTCTCTATCAGTTCTTTCCATATACACATATATGAATAGCTTCTCTTTCTATACATACATTTATCTCTATCATCTCTCTCTCTCTCTCTCTCTCTCTCTCTCTCTCTGTATATATATATATATATATATATATATATATATATATATATATGTTGATCAAAGGTCTGTTACCCATTCCATGTAATATATACACTGCGTGACATCCTTTTGTGTTGACTGAATCGAGAAGTGGTTCCCACGAACGTTAAAAGGCAACTAGCGCTAATAGCAACATCCTCTCTTTGTGCTCAATGTTGGAATTCGCTTTCCTCCTCACTTCCTAAAGTAAATAAGTTTGACAGGAACATTTTAACTCCAGATATTTTCCAACAAATGAAAATAGTCTTATAGCATAAGCAATGCTGGACGATGCCAGGTAACCTAGCTAGCCAAGGATAAATTGGTTGTTTAAAATTAAATTTTAATTGAAATAAATGTTTATGTAAATAAAAACTAAAAAGATAATGTTTAGAGAAATAGTATTAACAAAATAAGTTTTAGAACGATTAAATTAATAACAATAACTTAACAATAATTTTGACATCTTAAAGACTAACATAGTGTGATGTAGAAATCGTGTAAGATGACGTGGGTCTTAAAATGATGAGACATGGAGAGTGATAGAGATGAAGATGGTTGGATGAGTTTGGTCTTTGGAGTTCACAAGAGAAGTTGGTTTCACCAGACGACAAGATAACGGACCGTATTCAGCAGACTGGAAATGTGAATAAGAACCGTGCGTATAACTTAGAAACGAAAGGGAATACCGAAATAAATTAGTGTAAATATTATTTTATTGATTTAAATATTATTATATATTATATAATTATATTCTGTGTTAGTTTATTTCTTTGGAGAAGTTGAAGGTCTTTGTCGAGGTCCAATAGTCCAAACAGGTAAACCATGAATCAGCTAAATGGAAGCCATCGTACGAGAAATTATTGTCCCTTTCAAATAATAAATATCTTGTGAACAGTGCCTTAAATGCTATACACACGTTGGTATAATCACTAGCCAATTAATATATAAACACATATAGTTTTGTATACACACACAAACCAAATATATCTACCGACGTTTCAATCCCTACTGCCATATAACAGTTTTAACCTCCAAAGTAACACATCTATGGCAAAATAGTAAGCCGATTTTTTAATAACAAATAGCCAAAAAGCTAAGGAGACGGAGACTTCACTGGCCGACCGCACACGGAAGAATCAAAGACAGTTTCCTCAACACCACCCGTGACTTTGGGTTGCATTGTGCAGAAAGGATTCAATGACCCACATATCACTTTTCTTTTATCTTGCGCCCACATTCTCCACTAACATGCCCACTAGCGACAGTCTAGCGGACAGAGACGAATTACTACGCACACGCCCTAACAAAAACAAGGTAAATTGACAAACACACATACACATTGCAGATATATAAACTTTTATGTGGATACATAAAATAATAATAATAATAATAATAATAATAATAATAATAATAATAATTATTATTATTATTCTGATTTCGCTTATGAACGTCTCTCTGGAAAGGGATGGGATTCATTTCCAGAGGATTTCCCTTAATCCCGGCTTCAAACCAGGAGCTTCAAAGATCAAGGGTTTTCCTACGGATGTTGGTGGTGCCTATAATTGCAGAGGTTTGAAGGCCGCCTAAAACATTTGTAGTTTTTTCAATTGTCCTTCCAGACGACTTTATACTACTCCTAGTGTACCAACTACGACCGGTATTATTTGTGTTTTAACCCCGTGTATACGCCTTATCTCCAAGGCCAATGGAGCATAATTGCTCCACTTCTCATTCTCCTTCTCTCTCACATTCCTGTCCCAGGGTACTGAGAAGTCTACAATCTGCCAGTTTTTTGAGACCTTGTCAATGACGACCAAATCCGGACGATTATGTTCCAATTGCTTGGTCGTTATGACACTTTTGTCCCACCATACCTCTACGTTGCCATCATCACTTGTTCTCACGTCATCAGGCACCTCCTCAAACCATTTTCCAGCACACTTCACCCCAACCCTCTTACACAACTCCCAATATATCCGGAGTCCTATGCGATCGTGTCTTTTGCGGTACTCTCTTTGGGCCAGTCCACTACACCCTGCTGCAAGGTGCGCAATTGATTCTGAGGTCTTACCACAAATCCGGCATTCTGCAGCAATTTCCTCTCCTAGAACCACTTTTTTGAACAATCGTGTTCCTAATGCCTGCTCTTGTGCTGCACAAACAAAAGCTTCAGTACTTTTAGCCAGATACCCAGCTCTAAGCCAATACCATGATCTTTCATCAGCCACCTGCTATATCCTGGAAGAACCTTCCATGCATTTTCTTCCTAGCCCGTTCCTCTGCCCTTTCTCTATCCATACGTTTCACATAATCAGCCTTGGTCTCACATACCTCCACTTCATTGGCCACAACCTTAAGCATCCACTCCCGACTTCTAACCACATGCTCCTTCAACGACATCTCCTCGATTCTAACACAATCTTTTACACTTTTCAATTTTCTGCCACCGTCTGCCTCTTTTGATACAGCCTCGCTACGCTACTTCGAATGTGAAATATACCAAACATTGCTAAAACTTTTCTTGTGGCGGCGGCGGCGGCATCACCACCACCACCACCACCACCACCACCACCACCACCACCAACAACAACAACAACAACAACAACACGCATATTCGCACTATGGAAATCTTGTTTGTAAGTAACTCAATTTTCTTGACCCAAATTCGTATTTGCATGAATTAATAAAAGTAACTTTTATGTGCTTATCTCTTGTATGTATCTGTTTATGATTTGGGTAGCACTTACCACCTGGTGACCTTTCTGTTCTCTTGATGCTTCATTTATTTTCACTTTCCTATATGCATGCTCAATTTTTCATTTTCTTTAAAACATATATTATATTCAATTCATATTAAATGTTGATGTGGTTTTGGGCCATACCCCAAGCCATTGTCGTCGTCCAAAACAGCCCCACCAAATCTAAGAATCACGCCACACTCTTACTCACTAAATCTCTGATTAACTTTTCTGAAAAAACTTTCTGTAGATTGATACACTTTGTGTTTCTTTCACTGTGCATGATATTTCACATGTTTCCTATCAATCCCGACAAACAACTCACACAACCAACAATACCATTTTTACCAAAACTGACGAGACCATTGTAAAAATTACAAAATACAGTTAGTCACGAACACCGATCGTGAAATTTGATAACTGGTGGCCCAATAGTAAAAACAACAACAACAACAAAAAAAAAACAGAACAAAACAAAACAATCTTACTTTTCCAAATTTTTAGCGAAAGACTGATCAACTTGCTGATAACCATTGCTGGCCCTTTCCATCATTTCGCATTTGTTAAATGACACCTATAACAAGATAGGAGAAAATATAGGAAAATAATTTTTATTAATGTAAGATGAAAATAAAATTACGTGTTACAAAATATCAGAGAATCTAAGGCAAAAAAGGGATAAATGAATGGAGGAACGTGCAAATAAAGAGTATTATAATCACCTTTGTTGCAGCATTACAATCACAGGGAGTAATCACATTGATTTTGCAGGATAGCTTTAACCCGGATCTTGCATCACTTGTTCCGACGAAGCCAGCATCCGCCACGGATTCATATTTGTAGACATACTTCCGGTTGGGTAAGAACCAACCTTGGCGAGAAAAAAAAAACAAAACAAAGTAAAAATAATCAGAATCAGAAAAAATATTTTAACAAGATCCTTCATACACATGTCAGTAAACACATGGCGTCCTCGTCTGTTTTTTTAAATTTTAATTCTCTTCAGTTCTCTGTTAATTCAGGTATCATTGCCAGAGAGTGATTCGGCGAAAAATCAAAAATGCAAGTGATGCCTATGGAACATTGTAGCAGAAGTAGCAATAACTAAAATGAGGGGAAAAAGAGCTTACCTCGGGTACGTCTGTTGTGTCACCAGTTGGGGGGAAAAAGAAAATTCCAAGATGGCGTCCGGGGGTTTTTATTAGCATTTACCCCATGAAACTCTCGGAAAATCACGTTTCTGTCTCATGTGATTATGCAAATGGATAATTCCCGGCCACTATAAAAGCAGGAGGCTAGAGACGAGTCGGCAGTGTCCTGCAAACTGTGTGTGTGGGTGTTTCTGGCGATTGGAGTGTGTCTTCTTTTACCACGGTTATCACGGACAGGAATTCCCTCTCTTCTGGAGGTGGGCGATATTGACTATTTTGAAGTTGTACTGTTGCTGACAGAACATTTATTTTTTTTTTGCCTACTACATTTTTGTTTCAAGCTATTTCGGCCCGAATATGGCGAAGGTGCGGATAAGCAGTGATATTATCAAGCCGTTCTCTGGCGAGGGAGACGTTGTAGCGTGGCTGAAAAAAGTGAGACTTGTCGCACAACTTCAGCAGGTGGATGACGTAGCGAGTCTGCTACCTTTATACCTGGAAGGCGATGCGCTGGCCCTCTACATGGAAATGGAGGAGGACGATCAAAAGAAAATAGACCAGATTGAGGCTCGATTAAAGGAGGCATTTACTGATGACGGGTTTGCAGCATATAGAAAAATAACTATGGTTAGATGGGCTGGTGAACGTGTGGATGTGTATGCCAACAAAATCAGGCAGTTGGTTGGATTGGCCGGATTCACAGGAGAAAGCTCAGAGAGACTCACAAAATTAATTTTTGTCACTGGATTCCCTGACACCATCTCAATTGCTCTTCAACAGGTGCCGAACATCAAAGCCCTGACCATGGGGGAGCTAATGTCGAGAGCGAGAATTTTGACGACGACTGGCGAACAAAATCAGGATGTGGTTGCGGCCACACGCTCACCCAACAACAGGGCCCAGAATAATCCTGTTAACGTGACCTGTTTCAAATGCAATGTTAAAGGCCACCTTGCAAGGGACTGTAGAAAACGTGGAACACGGTGTTACCATTGCGGTGAGAGTGGACACTGGGCTCGGAACTGCTCGGGAAACGAGCAAGGGGAGGACGCATAAGCGCCAGTCTCCTTCCCAACCAAGATGTGAACACGACGCTCCCGGTGATAAGCATCCATGTTGACGGGACGCGATGTTTGGCGCTTATTGATACAGGATGCTCCAGGACAATTTTACATGCAGACCGGTGCCGGTCTTGGAGAAAAACAAACGTAAATGTCAACACAATTGGTGGAATGTCCCATGCGTGCTGCGGTGTTGGAACAGTCTCTGTATCCACTGATGAAGGTGTGTCTGCCAGAGTCGATGTGTTGGTGGTGCATGGCAAGCCACTGGGATTTGACTTGCTTCTAGGGGTCGACGCCATAAAAGCTCTAGGAGGTGTCGTTGTCAAGCCTACAGGATCAGTGCGGCTGGGCGCCAGGAAAAGTATTAAATGCGCAGCCATTTCTATCGATGAACCAGATTTCACTGCTACCTTTGACCATCAAAACCGAACGTGGACCGCATCGTGGAAATGGTCTGTGGACCACCCCCCTGAAAGGCTGCATAATCGAGTGTCAGAGTACCCAGTGCCAGCAGAAATTCGTGAAGAATACACGCAGGAGCTCCACACCTGGATAGATAATGGTTGGCTCGTGCCATACCCAGAGGATAAATTGGGACCCCCCAAAGGTCTAATTCCCCTGATGGCTGTGATACAGCAGAACAAAGCCAAAGTGCGCCCGGTAATGGACTACCGGGAGCTAAATCATTACGTAGACGCATTTACGGCCAACGCAGATGTTTGTGCGACTAAGCTGCGTGAGTGGAGACAAAAAGGTGCTAACGTGTCTCTACTGGACCTCAGAAGAGCATACCTACAAGTCCGGGTCCATGAGACACTGTGGCCATACCAGACTGTGGAAATCGATGGGAAAAAATACTGTCTGACCCGTCTGGGGTTTGGTTTGAATGTGGCTCCCTTGATAATGAGAGCAATTGTCAGCGAAGTACTATCTCAGGAAGAAGTTATAAGCCGCGCAGCATCTGCTTACATTGATGACATTTTTGTCAATGAAGACGTGGTGCCCGCGACCCGTGTGAGAGAACACCTCGCGCAGTTCGGGTTGGAGTGCAAGAACCCGGAGCAGTTGAAGGACGGTGCACGGGTGCTGGGATTGGCAGTCAGGATGGAACGCAATGAACTGCGGTGGAAGCGAGGAAATGCAATTCCGGAGGCTCCCAGTATTGTTACGCGATGAACAATCTTTTCCCTGTGTGGTCGACTTGTCGGGCACTTTCCGGTGTGCGGTTGGCTTCGTGTGGCTTGTGGAATACTCAGAAGGAGAGTAAGTTCGGTAACGAAGGGCTGGGATGATGAAGCAAGGGACGCCGTACTACATCGTATGATGTTCGAAACCTTAAAATCTGCACAGCAGAACGATCCGGCACAAGGAAATTGGTGTGTGGACGGCAAAGAGCTGAATGTATGGGTCGATGCTAGCTCCCTAGCAATTGGGGCAGCCTTAGAGATGTGTGAAACTGTGCTGGAAGATGCATGTTGGCTGCGACCTGAAGATGACTCTCAACATATCAACTTGGCTGAACTGGATGCCGTATTGAAAGGCATCAATTTGGCTCTCCAGTGGCAGAGCAAGGTGCTACACATAAAGACAGATTCTGTTTGCGTATACCATTGGGTCTCGGACACGCTAACTGGAAATGCGCGAGTACGCACCAAAGCAGCAAGCGAGATGCTTATTAGGAGGCGATTAAGCACTCTTAAGGAGCTCGTGAAAGAGTACGGGCTGACAGTGGATGTGACGCTGGTTCCATCAGCACAAAACATTGCTGACCGACTGACACGAGTGCCACAGCAGTGGTTTGAGGCAATGAAAAAGAAAAACGGTCTTGACCCAGTGATAGGCGCGGTCCACACAGACGAGCTGGATGAGAGTCAAATCATGGCTATTCACAAAGATAGTGGACATCCGGGGGTGCGACGCACTACCTACTTTGTCAGGAGAAGATGTCCAACCACGACAAAAGCAACTGTCAGAACGGTCATACAGAAATGCGAGGAATGTCAGTCCATTGACCCAGCGCCAGTCAGGTGGGAAAAGGGAAAGCTGGAAGTTAACGAGAATTGGCAGAGAATTGGAATGGATATCACGCATTATGGCACCTTCCATTTTTTAACTTTAACAGACTGTGGTCCATCGCGTTTCTCCATTTGGAGGAAATTGGCAAGGCAGGACTCGGCAAGCGTGATTCATCAGTTGGAGGCAGTGTTCCTCGAGCGTGGCGCGCCGCATGAACTCCTTTTAGACAATGACACAGCTTTCTGCAGCAATATGTTCCAAGCATTTGCATGTAAATGGGGAGTTCACTTGCGATTCCGTTGTGCATACGCTCCAGCTGGGAATGGCATAGCGGAGCGATGTCATCGTACAGTGAAACGAATAGCGGCTAGAATGTGTTGTCCCATACAGGAGGCTGTCTACTGGTATAACATCACACCAAGAGACGACACATCTCCCTCCACTGCGCCTGCCAACAGGATTTATCAATACGAATTTCGAGTAAAGGAGACCAATCTCGCAACTGCGTCCCCAGGTCCCAAGAACCCCCTACCGCTTCGGCGGCACGGGGGTTCAAAGATCAAAGTGTAGTATCTGCCGCGGCCAATGCCACAACCAATGCCACGAAAACAGCGGCAACAACAAAAACAGCAGCAGCAGCAACAGCCAGAACAGCAGCAGCAGCAACAAAAACGGCTGCAGCAACCAGAAAAGCAACAGCACCAACCGGAGAAACAACAGCTAGAGGAGCAGCAACAACCAACGGTCCCCACACCAATTGAGACGGGGATCAAGCGAAGAAAACACTGCTCCTCTGAGGATGAATCTGCCAGCGAGAGGGAGAGGAACTCAACCTCACCACTCCCCGGTTCATTCAAAAGAATAAAAAAGAAAAGGAAAGGGGAAGAAAAGGCAGCCCCCACTCCCTGTGAGCATACACCACCTCTAACAACAACACAACCCACTTCCACCCCCATACCACATACTGCACCAACACTATACACCGCACTAACACCAACACCAACATCAGACACCGCACCAACACCAGACACTGCACCAACACCAGAAACTGCACCAACACCAACACCAGACACCGCACCAACACCAACACCAGACACCACACCAACACCAGACACCGCACCAACACCAACACCAGACACCGCACCAACACCAACACCAGACACCGCACCAACACCAACACCAGACACCACACAGACACTCGTCCCCACACCAATGCAAATTGAGCCGCCATCCCAGAAAGAAAAGAATGAACCCGGGAGGGGGAGAGACCCTTCAGATTCTCCCACTTACGGACTCACTCCAACAGGGACTCTCGCCCTCGAAACGAGAGAGGAACTTTGTTTTGTAGACCCCCTGTCTGTGGCAATGGGCTTACCACACCGGCAGAGAAAAAATTTAAAACCTCTGCTGGACTTCCAACAGATAGGGGGAAAAGACGTTAATGTCCCCTCTAATTTCCCGGACGCCCCACGGCTAACAACTTTCGTCAGGCTTCCTGAGGCCTGCAAAACCAACGTGTGGACAATGCTGGAAGCCGCTGAAGGGGCTGGTCCGGGAATTGAACTGATTAGGAAAAATGACCCTTCCCTTGAGGAACTCGCAAAACAATGCAAGGGAAGGGTCCCAGTGTTGGTCCATCCGTCACTCTATAGGGCCCTTAAATTGACTTACCCTTTGGATGTCGGCGGCATTGTGAGAGAAGGTCAGGACATGAAAAACCTGACCACCTTGAGCATTGCACACAACGTCGGTGTCCTTTCCCCGGCTGACTTCGGAGCTGAGTGTAACACACCTTAAGGTAGGTACCATGGCTTTGAATTTGGCTAGTCTGAATGCGAGGGGCTTGAGATCATCGGGTCGGGCGGCTCGCCTCCGGCACGACCTCTTGTCCCTGGGAGTGGATGTTGCTGCGATTCAGGAGACGCATTTCGTTTCCTCTGTGGACTGTCAGGTGCTGGCCCGAGACTTTGAGGTTTTCTCAGCATATGGCAGCCTGTGGGGGAAGGGAGTTTCCGTGTTGGTTAAACGTACTCTGTCGGCGACGGTCGACGTTGTCCATAGAGATGCGGTGGGTAGGCTGGTTGTGGCCGATGTTGCCGTAAAAGATTCTGTGTTTCGGGTGATTGCGGTTCATGCGCCCAGCACCGCTCGTGAGAGGGTCTCATTCTTCAGTCAGCTTGACGCGTTTGTAGATTGTCGGAAGCGGGTAGTGCTAATGGGGGATTGGAATTCTATCTTAGACCCCGACATAGATAAGATAGGAGGCGGAGCTAGAGGATCGGAGAGGTGCGAGTCCAGCCTGGCTGATCTGATGGCTAGATGCGGTCTGGTCGACAGGTTTCGGTTCGAGCATCCAGGGCGGGAGATGTGGACGTGGACCAATAGTGTTTCCTCCTATCCAAATACTTATTTGGACAGGATGTTAGTTAGGAGAGGCGAAGTAGACTTCTTATCTTGTCCCACGTTCACTTGGCTAGGCCAGACGGACCATAAATTAGTTATGGCCCGGCTGAAGCTAGGAAATAGGCCTAAGTTAGCGGGGTACTGGAAGTTAAACACCTCCTTTCTGGAGATACAAGACTTCCAAGATCAGTTAAGAGAATTGATTAAAAAGGCACTAGTGGGGGCGGTTACCGGGAGTAAGTGGTGGTTAGGTCTCAAAGCCAAGATCAGAAGCTTCTCCGTCAAGTATGCCCAGCGCCTCGCACTAGATAAGGCCAAAACGAAGAAGAAGCTAGAGCAGAAACTAGCCCAGGCTACGGGGGAGGGTGATAGGGTTAGTCAGGAACTAGCTAAGCAGGACCTTCTACGCGAGACTAGCGAGCGTTACGAAGGCCAAGTAGTTAGAGCTAGGCTTAGAAAGATAGGCAACGAAGCAGTCAATTCTGATGCAGTCGTGCGCCGTGAGGTTTCTAGGCGTGGCTCGGACAAATACATTGCAAAAATAAAACATCCGAATGGACGCACCCTGGAATCGACTCGGGAGATCTGCGAGGGGTTTCGAGAACATTTCGAGGAGCGTTTTACGCAGCAGCCCGATCTTCCGGTCCTTGAGTTTAGCGACTATTTGGCCGACTCTCCCCGCCTCGAGGCGGCTAGAGCGGCTGGTTGCGAGGGCCGGGTGACGGAGCAGGAGGTCTTTACTGCGCTGAAGCAGGTCAGCTGTGACAGATCGCCAGGACTTGATGGTCTGCCATACGAACTGTACTTGAGGCTGTCGCCCATGTTTCTGCCTCTTCTGACGGATATGTTCAACCATTGGTTTGCTCAGGGATCCATCCCAGGGCAGGTGACCAAGGGAGTGATCACATTGCTGAAGAAAGGTGACGGGCATGGAGGGGAAGAGTTAGACGACTACAGGCCCATAACTCTGCTAAACACAGAGTTGAAGATTTTGGCCAAGGTCCTGTCGAATCGGCTGCAGGTTGTTATCGACGAGTTGGTTGAACCGGAACAGAACTACGCTGTGAAGGGGAGATCGATTCAGAACAACTTGCACCTGATCCGCATGATCCTAGAGGGGGGAATAGATGACGACACGGAAGCCGCGCTGATAAACTTAGATCAGTCCAAAGCTTTCGATAGGGTCGACCATCGTTTCCTGGCATCTGTCTTAGAGGCCGCCGGTTTTAAACCGGACTTTTGCAAGTGGATCTCCATAATGTATCGACAGCCCATGGCTGTCGTGCAAGTCAACGGAAAGCGCTCGAAACCCTTTGTTCTCTCAGTCGGTTCGTCAGGGTTGTCCGCTGTCGCCCCTGCTTTATGTCCTGGCTTTGGAGCCTCTTCTCCGCAAGCTGAGACATGGGGAGGCAAATTCGGCCCTGTGCGGAATGGCTCTGCCTGGCGGCTCATCTGCCAAGGTATCCGCGTTCGCTGATGATGTCACGATCTTCGTGTCGGGCTTCAGAGACATTGAGGTCGTGTCGGAGGCACTCACACAGTACGAAAGAATTACAGGGGCCAAGATAAACCGCAACAAGTCGGTAGGACTGCGTTTGGGCGCATGCAGTGGCAACGCAAACCTCCCTGCGCCCTTCAGCTGGACAGATGGCCCGGTCCGGATCCTCGGCGTGTGGTTCGGACCGGGTCTCCAGCTTGACAAGAATTGGTTGGAGGTACGGTCAAAGGTGGAGGCTGCAGTCAATTCGTGGCTTCCTAGGAAACTTTCCTTAAAGGGTAGAGCTGAGGCGTGCGCCACTTACGTCTTTCCTCTCATCCTTTACCGACTGGCCGTACTTCCCCTGCCTGCACAACACCTAAAAGCTCTTGTCGAACTCTTGTCCTCGCTCCTTTGGGACAGAGGAAGACACTGGGTGAGCAGACAGGTCTGTATTCAACGTCCGTGTGAGGGAGGCTTGGGAATGCCGGACTTGAAGTGTCATCGAGATGCTGAGAGGCTGGCCTTCCTGAGCCACTATATGCAGGATGACCAACCGTGGCACCCCGTGGTTACTGCCGCCTTCCCCGACCTCGTTCTCGACCCTTCCATCGAGAGCCGTCGCAGGCCGCGGGGAGAATCTGCCTACATGAAAGAGTGCCGAGCCGCGCTAAAACGACTACCAAGGTCCAGTGACCTTGTGACTGCTACCCGTAGGGAACTCCACAGGGATCTAGTGAAGGGGGCCGCGGACGACCCGCTATGCGCGCGTTTGGGGTGGCAGCAGAGTGAGATCCGCTCCGCGTGGAGCTGGGCGCCAGGTTCGAGTCATCTGAACAATTTGGAGTTCTCTCTGACCTGGCGATTGGCCCGAAATGCACTTCCACTCAACAACATACAATGCAGTTCTGGGTTTCTGGAGTCGCCTGATTGTCCCCGTTGTGGGACAACGGCCGTGGAAACTACGGATCACGCTTTCTTCGATTGCCGCGAACTCCGCCAGTACTGGTTGTATGTCAGTGGGGTGACGGCTCGCATCGATCCTGAGCATCCTCGCCCAATTACTGTATCCAATGTTGTGGACAACGTGAGGCCGCCGTGGGACCGGGAAAGACAAATGGTCTACGTTACGATCCTGGCCGTGGCGAGAATGGTGATTTGGACGTCGCGTCTGCAAGGTTGCCGGGGGGTGTTGTCTTTTTCTGATCAAGATCTGATCGCGTTCTTTAAACACCAACTACGTGTGAAGATCAGATGTGATAGAAGAAGGCTGCATCGCGCGGCATTTGACAGAAGATGGATACATGTGGCAAGTCTGTGTGTACGAAGAGGAGCCAAATTTGAATACGTGTTCCCCGCCTAGGTGTGGAACGCGCAGTTCTGTAAAGTTAAATTAAACAAGTAGTCTCTCAGCTAGCTGAGTGTGTGTTCCATCCCTCCCCGATTAGGAGGCCTCCAAGATCCCCATCCCCTCTTACCTGCAATTTTTGTTTTCACCCCTTCCTCTAAATTTTACCCATCTTGGAGAAAAAGAAATACAAACTAACCTCCATCCCTTACCCAAAAAAATTTTCTTTTCTCCATTCACCCCCATCTAGAGGGCATCCCCACCTAGAGACTGACCCGCAGAAGCGAGGTTCCTTTTACAAACCTAGTGGAACGGGCAGTCTATCAACTAGACGGGGTTGGGAGGGTCCTACTAATCACCTTTTGTTTTTTCTTCCCCCTCCCTCGACACAAATGAATTATTGTTACCATTTTATTGTTATCTTTTTTGTTTTTACACGTCAATAAAAAATGTTTTAAAAATTGGGAGTTACTAGGACGTCCCCCAATATGAAAGGGTGAATGCGGTATTATGGTGAAAGAAGATACTAGCTGGGAGAAACTTTTGACTTTGTTTAGTTCTGGAGTGACAAGGATGACCAACGACCCCCAAAATTCCCCCCTTTTGAGTTGGCCATGTGCCTAAGTTTTTTGTTCACCGTTAATTTTACTGTATTTTTTAACATGAATAAAAGATTTAATATCTCAAAGTGTAGTATCTGTTCCGACAGATACTGCAAGCTAAGACTAGCAAAGACCAGCTATGACTAGCAAAGACCATATGTGGGGGTAACCCCACATATCTGACCTTGGTCACTGAAGGGGCAACCCTTCATACCAACAGTTTCTAATCCAGCCCCCACTTCCCTCCTCTGGGGAGCTGGATCCCCTCTTTCCCTCCTCCTTCCCCCTATCTCCACATTAAAAACGGCCTCCTGCCTAATTTGCTCAGTGGGGAAGCAAATAAATATTCCCAGGTCCCAAGAACAGCTTTTACCAGGTTGGAGATCGCGTATGGGTCAGAAGACCGCAAAATCGATGTACCACGAGGTTCGGCAAGGGTGAGGTGACCAAGGTGATCAGCCCTCAGTCGATTTTGGTGGACGGTGTGCCTCGTCACGTGAAGGATTTGCGCCCTCGCCATTATGTTGTTACATCGGAGGAAGAGGGAGACTCAGACAGTATGATGTCTTCTGAAAAGACAGAGAGTATGATGCAGGACGACGAAGAGGATTTTGAGCCATATAATGTACATACTGAAGAAGCGGAGGAAGGACCACCCGTCTTGCCTCTACGAAGGAGTACCCCACAGAAACGAATACTGCCCCCCTGCCCTGATTGTGAAACACCGCCTATGGAGCAGACTGGTGGCAATAATGGCGATGAGGAGGATGGCAGGGAGGAAGTGCTGCCTCCGGTTCTTCGGAGAAGTACCAGACAGAGACGACTGCCCCCTGCCCCATTTGTGATCATGAGATCAGGGGGGAGTGTAGCAGAAGTAGCAATAACTAAAATGAGGGGAAAAAGAGCTTACCTCGGGTACGTCTGTTGTGTCACCAGTTGGGGGGAAAAAGAGAATTCCAAGATGGCGTCCGGGGGTTTTTATTAGCATTTACCCCATGCAACTCTCGGAAAATCACGTTTCTGTCTCATGTGATTATGCAAATGGATAATTCCCGGCCACTATAAAAGCAGGAGGCTAGAGACGAGTCGGCAGTGTCCTGCAAACTGTGTGTGTGGGTGTTTCTGGCGATTGGAGTGTGTCTTCTTTTACCACGGTTATCACGGACAGGAATTCCCTCTCTTCTGGAGGTGGGCGATATTGACTATTTTGAAGTTGTACTGTTGCTGACAGAACATTTATTTTTTTTTTGCCTACTACATTTTTGTTTCAAACATTCAATACTTTTTTTATATATATTGCCGCCAAAAAAGATTACTAAAAAAACATAAAAATTCTAAAAAGTATAATCAAACAGGATTTCGTTATGTTTGCCTTTATATATATATATATATATATATATATATATATATATATATATATATATATATATATATATATATGTAACGATGTGTCACTAACATTACAAATCTGGTTCTGCCTACTCATCTGCATGGTGCTGAAATTTGAACCTTGTACGGCAAGCATATAAATCAGCTTGATTCCTTCCATATGAGATGTCTGCATTCTGTTTGCTAAGTTGGATGGTAGGTCGTGTTTCAGATGGTGAATTACCGGAGAGAGGAGAAATCACTGGTGTTGAATCATTTTTGATCAGGATACAATTGCGGTGGTCAGGTCATCTTGTGAGAATGGATGACTCAATAGTTCCTAAGCAACTTTTTTATGGGCAACTGAACAATTCTTGCTGCTCAATAGGGCGCCTCTACTGCGTTACAAAGATAAACTAAAAGACAAACTGAATCGTTGTGGAATTTCTCTGAGGTCCTGGAAGAGTGCAGCAAGGGGTCGTAGCGAATGGAGGAAAATGTGTTTCCTAGGAACCAGAGAATTTGAACATAACCGCCTTAGTTATAGGAACGCCCTTCGTGGAAATATGAAGACAAAGCACAAAAAAAAAAAATCCGGAAAACAATGAGTATGTCTGCCACTGTGGTTTCAAAGCACGCAGCAAAGCAGAGTTATCTGTTCACTGGAGAAGGCATCTTTGACCGACAAGTATATGCAAGTTCACCATCTGTATGCGGTATCACAGAGCTAAGGAGCTGCTGAAGATTGCATACTGAACCCTCATTCATCGTCTTCAATGAGAGAATTCACCATATATATATATATATATATATATATATATATATATATATATATATATATATATAAAGCTGAATGTGTGTATGTGTGTGTGCGTGTCTGGTCACGAATAGGCTCCTATATGGTTGACTATTTTAAAGAAACTGATTGTATATAATGATAGAAGATGCATCGAGACACAGGAATGGGTATGTTTGATCTGTCAGAACGGTGATTCATTAAAATTGTGGGGTCTGCGTTCGCACCTGGACCACAAAGTATAAAAATAAAAACTTAAAAAAAAAACGTTTATAGGTGTTTTTGATATAGATATACATAAGAATACTTTGATAAGTATGTTTTAACTTAAATAGGGCTGGTATGATAAAATGTTGGGGTCTGCGTTCGCGCCTGGCCTCCATAGAATGGAAATAGGCACAAACTTTAATAAAGATTTTTCATATCTATCTGCGTAAGTATACTTTGATACTTATATTTCATTTTGAAGAAATATGGTATAATAAAATTATGGGACGTTTGTTCGTGCCTGACCTCCATAGAATGAAAATATGTCACAAAGTTTAACAAGGTTTTTTTTATATAGATCCACAGAATATTGTGATAAGTGTTTCAGTGTGAACAGGTATGGTATAATAAATTATGGAGTTTATCTATTTTATTTTTACTTTTATCATATTTTACTTTGGTTTTGATACTCCCAAATTCGAAGCTATCTCTTTACAACCCTTCCTTTTCATAACCTATCATACTTTCATAAATCGGAGGTTATTTTCTGTAGGCTGTTTTTGAACCCAGTCAACGACGGGTACTTTTGCTAGTATATATATATATATATATATATATATATATATATATATATATATATACGAGAGGCGTGCAATAACTAATGCCCCCGTCCAACTTCCAGTTATCTGATCTAGCTGAAATTTTGCATGTGCAATGATTTATATCTCTACAGGTTATGTGGCAAATTACAGCTCTGAACAAATGGTGGTTACTATTTTACAGGTGTTTTAACTGAGTCAGTTGTGAAATGGAGCCTGTTGAATGTCGAGCAGTGATCCGGTTTTTGTATTTGAAAGGACGCACACTATAGGAGACTTTTGATGAAATGAAAGAAACTTATGGTGATAATGTCCCGTCATATGACCTTGTAAAGTGCTGGCATCGTGAATTCAAACATGGCCGGAAGTCTGTGGAAACATCTCCCAGACCTGGTCCCCCCCCTTCTTCCATTGATGAGGCATCTGTCCGTCAAGTTGAGCCTGCCATTTTGGAAGATCGGCGCATTACTATTCGCCAAATAGCCCAAGATGTCAAGATTAGTACAGAGTTCGTGGAAACTATCATTCATGACCATTTGCATATGCATAAGGTGTCTGCCAGATGGATTCCCAGGTTTCTCACACTTCTCCAGAAGCGAGAGCGCGTCGAATGCTCGAGGATGAATTTGGAAATGTGCCAAGAAGATGAGTCAAAGTTTTTCAAAAGACTGATTATACAGGATGAAACCTGGGTTCATCACTATGATCCAGAGACAAAAGCCCAGTCAATGCAGTGGAAGCACTTGAACTCACCACCTCCAAAGAAGGCACGGGTGCAGCCCTCCGCTGGCAAGGTCATGCTCACAGTCTTCTGGGACCAGAACGGAGTAGTGATGACAGATTTCCTGGCAAAGGGTACCACAATTACAGGAGCCTATTATGCTTCACTTTTGAGGAAATTAAGGGAAGCTATCAAAATCAAGAGGCGGTGCAGATCAGCAAAGGTACCCTCCTCATGCAAGAAACGCTCCGGTCCACAACTCGAATGTCGCCAGATCAGTAGCACGGGCGTGTGGTTATGAAATCGTTCCCCATCTTATCTAGTCTCATCACCTTGCACCCTCTGGCTTTCACTTCTTCCCAGCCATGAAGTTGTTTTTGAAAGGAAAGCGTTTCCCAGATGATGCAGCCTTGATTTCTGAAGTCACATCGTGGTTGGAGGACCAACCTGGGGTGTTCTATAAAAACGATCTCCAGAGCTGCATCAAACGATGGGAGAAATACATAACTCTGGGTGGTTCCTATTTAGAGAAATACTAATAACTGTGCCAAATTCGTTGCTCTACCTCTATGGGATGTGAGTCAGGGGCATTACGTATTGCACGCCCCTCGTATATATATATATATATATATATATATATATATATGTGTGTGTGTGTGTGTGTGTGTGTGTGTGTGCACCTGATCTATATTACACACACACACACACACACACACACACACACACACACACACACACACACACACACACATATATATGAATGAGGATGGAATTTTTATTCATAAAATGTTATATAAACGAAACCCTCCTGTCAAATAGCTTATATGTCGCATAAAAATAAAACATGTCGGATGTATAGGCTTTACAGGAACATTATGTCCGAGGTTTTAAAAGTAGGTCACGGTACTTTAAAATTAATAGATTTTATATCCCCAGTCTCTAATTTAGTTATACACATGGTGGCCGTAAAAATAAAATATTTAAGCAAATAATAAAGCATTTGTTCGATATCATTCATTTATTTATATAAAACTAATCAAAGTAGAGGAAATCCAAACTATATTAGTAATGCATAGAAAAAATCGCATGTATATATTTATATGTTATATTTTTTAAAATAAACTAATATGAAGAGATTATTAGTAAATAAGAATGTTAATATATAAATAGAACATTAATAACAAAGAAGAATGATGATAAGTATGTATAGTGGATTCATCTGAACTGTATAAATATAGAAGATTTGTTCAAAGATTCTTTCCATTCTTTGAACAGAACGATGAATAACATCAAAAAATGTTTCTTTTCATAACAGAAATAGGTTAAATTAATAAAGCAAGAAAAATTATTCGGAACAATTTTGCTCTTTTTTTAAAGGGGTAGTGTTTGATCAACACTGCATTTTTTTTTTTAAATCCTTAGAACAGTTTTTCATGGTAAACAACTAATGGTCCCTGAAAATATAGGACTATTGTTGGTTCGAAACAATTATATGCAGATAAAAGTGTTTTGGATGATTAACTATGATACTTATAGTCGTACACCTATTGATCAGGAACAAAAACCTGTGTATTAATGAAAATAATTATACATATATATATATATATATATATAAATATATATATATATATATATGAGAAAAAAAGAAACTAAATGGTGGAGGATTTGTCTGTTTTGTGGGTTTTATTAAAGACTGTAAGTTTGAATATAATTATGTTTTTAGTCGCGTGCAAGGGACTCTATATGTAACTCGGTCGGTCGGTCGGTCGGTCGGTCGGTCAGTCTGTCCATAACACTTTTGTGCTTGGCCTTTTTGGTTAAGATCAAAGTTCTGTTGTTAATAGATGCTGTTCTTAGCCTTTTAAACTTTTCTTGGCCTTCTTTTTCTTAGCCTTTTGGCCAAGATCAAAGTGTAGTATCTGGTCCGGCAGATACTTCAAGCAAAGACCATATGGAGAGGGGCAATTCCACATATAAGACCTTGGTCAATGTAGGGGGAAACCAAGCAAATAAATACCAACCCTTCATACCAATTCTCACTATCCAGCTCCCCTACTCCTTGGGGAGTTGGTCCCCATTTCCCCTTAACTCCTCACATTAAAAATCAACCTTGTGCCTAATTTGCTCGGTTGGGGAAGCAAATAAATACCCTTTCCTTGCCTTTTGGCCAAGATCAAAGTGTAGTATCTGGTCTTACTACATGCTGTACTTATGTTTGTAACTTTGTGATATAAAATGGGTGATCACTTTTCTGTATTAATTTGATGTAAAATGATCACCCACTTTACAACCAGTCAGTCTCAAAACCATTCAAGTCATTCTCCAGATCATCCAAGTTGCTTTTGAAGAATTCTAGTTATTTTTTAAGCATTCAAGTCATTCTTAAGGTCATTCAATTCATCCTTAAGTTCATTAAAGTAATTCTAAGTCATTTACTTTTTATTTATTTAAGTCATTTCAGCCCATTTTTCGGTCATTTTAGCTTATCTTTAAGAATTTCATGTCAATCCTACATTCACGCATTCATTCATTAAACAAGAGGAGGTGACTAATGGCTATCGGCCTTGTTTTTATCCGTATTCAAATCTAAAGTATGTCATTTTGGCTTCTTGTTAGTGACAGGTAATCAAAATAGAAATATTAATTGTTTTGTCATCTTCTTTTAATAGTTACATCGTTCATAAATAAGTTTTTACGCAGTTTAAAATCGTGGCTTTGATTTCCAGATAATTTCAGATCATCAGAAAAGGCTACGCAATGTTTTATACGTATCGGCTCCCCTCACGGACGTGAGACTCCATTATCTAAGTAGCAAGTAAACCAACTGTTTAAATCAATAAGAACTAGACGTTTAATAATAATAATAATAATAATAATAATAATAATAATATATATATATATATATATATATATATATATATATATATATTAAAAATAGAATTAATATCAAACCTTGTGGGAAAAACTAAAAAAATTGGAGAGTTTTGAAAGTACATTAGTAAGTGTCTGTTTTTTTACGATGTAAAAACACTCACCTTTAAAGAACATATAGCTCCAAATAAAAGAAGAGAAACCCTATTTTTTGTGTTTTTATTATTTGGGATGGTAATTACATATAAGTAAATAACGGAAGGTTTTCATTAAGTTAGCTCAATAGTGCAATACTAAATATTCACAAGGAATTGACACATTACATATATGTTGCAGATTCAAAAAGAATAAATAAATGTTAATATGAAAGTCTTGTTGGTAGACTGTATACATTAAGGAAAATTCGTTTTTCTATGGGCTGATGAGATTAGCCAGTTGTGCAAAATTATAATTAGTGAACTATTTTATACTTATATACGAATATTGATCCCAAACGATTGTACGCCAGTTGTTCCAAATAAAAGCTTAACAGTTCCAAAATAAGCATCAAAATGGGTGTCTGTCTCTTGTAAAGTTGTAATTTTAAGAAATTTATATATATCTACAATTTCACACACACACTAACAAACACACACACACACACACACACACACACATATATATATATACTTATATATAATAAATAAATGAAATAATATATTGCATAAGTATATTTCTTGTATTTACTTCAACCGTTCTGAATGCTAGAGCTTTATAGTAATATGAAAATATATTTATGGCAAATAACATACATATAATAGTACTTGGATGATTTCCACTTAAAATGTTGTGCATATATATATATATGTGTATATATATATATATATATATATATATATATATATATATATATATATATATATAAATGAATGCAAAATCAATACGAATAATATATAAATGTTTATATCTTTTCTGTATTTATTTCCAAGTGTTGACGTGTAGGAATACAAAAAGTCTTTTGAAAAAAGAAGAATGTTTTCTCAAAAGCGCATAATCTTCGATCAATCAAATATATATATATATATATATATATATATACATATATCTGTGTGTATATATATATATATATATATATATATATATATATATAAATTTAAAGGAGATTAGAACAATAGTCTAAAGAGCTGAGTGTATTTTAATGCAACAGTGAAATTACTAGTTTAATTAAAATACAGGAAATAGAAAGTGCTCGTTGTAATTTAGATATATAATAAGCTCGATAGTTAAATGTCCTAGAGCTAATTCAATATTAAGTAATGTGATTGATAATTTAAAATTTAAAAATCAAATTTTAATTAAATTAAAAATCCGTTTCATAAGAAGGAACAACAACAAAATCAATTATCTGTACGATCGTTTCGGAAAACAATGCTTTTATTGTGGTATACATCAAGTTATGTAGAATAATTATATATAGTTTTTTGGTAAGCAAGGTCTATATATATAATTTCTTCGATTTTATAATTTAATAATTATTTAGTAATAAAAAAATGAGTCATCTTGCCTTATACTTTAGATAAAACAATAAAACAATATTTATCCTTCCCTTCTGATTACGATTTCATAAATTAACATTTAAACATATAATAATATTTTGAGTTATACTCATTTAAGTTTTATAACTTAGAATATTTTTTATAACCGACCTGAAGATCAACAATTTCGTTAAAAATTCTGACCTCGATTTTATTCGAAAATTTACAATCGCAAACTTCTTATTTTATATATATATATATATATATATATATATATATATATATATATATATATATATATATGTATATTATATTTACTAATCCGATAGTAATGCAATCATTACCAAATCAAATTAAAATAAATTAACAGCATCCTATAGTTACTTATAAACTAGAATAAACCATACGAAATAATGTTTTTAACTATAAAGAAACAGTAGAGAGTATGCATCTAATAATATAAACTTTTCATTTAATTTGCTCTAAGACCACCTATCATTAGTTGGTTTAAATATACATTCTGCTATATTTACATACTGATCTCTCTAATGAAAAGTAAACTAATGATAATAACACTTGACGCTTGATCATATTCAGGTTTGATGATTATTGATCTAGCTATTAAGAACTAAACTACGAGTAAGATTCTTTCTATTTTATTATGCTTTAACAGATCCAAGTGGCTTGAATTTGGCTATCTATTTACGTAGATGGTTAATTTAATATTTCCCTGATTATAAAAGAAATTTATTGTTCGCTGTATATAATTAAGGACATTTAAACCTTTACAAAATGCATGCATGTCTTTGCAAACGCTGCCCCATACATAAATATAAAGATGGTCACATTACATGCCCGTACCTGATGCATGTTTTCCAGCTAATGTAATTCGATTTCATTCACGATCAAAAATTGCTCCGAAGAGTGTAAATATTCAAAATACGTCATAGCGAACTGTGGTAGGAGGATGACTCACATACTTATTATTTTATACGGTGACTACCCCAGTTAGAAACTGAGGAAATATTTCATAGACTACAATTACCGTAACTCACCGTAATAAATTTGTTTTGCCATGTCGTGTTTTATTTTTTTTTCTTGGACTGCGTAATTGTGTCTGATTAACTGTCGATTACAACGACAATTGCATTGGCTACTGAGATAAAAAAATATTCTAAAATTCGCATTTAGCGAACATTTCAAAATGAATATTTACAGTAAATATAAATACCAGCTTCTCCACTAGCAATCCGTCCTGGTTTATTACACTGTAACAGCATTTTCATAGAATTTGTTTACCCTAATACGTAGCTTCGAGTAAAGACTTCCTCTCTCTGTGTGTAATTTACGGCAGTGGTGCCACACGCACACACACACAAAAAAACATTTTTGATGACAACTTTTTTCGAGAAAAATGGTAAAAAGTATCGAATTTCCAAACTCAGACAACTAAACTAAAAACGTCTTCTTTCTGTAATAAGTTTAGCAATTGTAGGGTGGTAGACTACTGCTTGATTAATTATGGACTCAAATATTTTGGTGAAAAGAAATAGGAGGCTAATGGGATAATAATTTAATGGGTCAGTACTTTCGCCAGAATTCTAAATGATAATAACATAAATATTCCAAAGTGTGAGACGTCTTCTTTCTGTAGTAATGACATAGGACATATAACTACAGGAAATCTAAAGGTAGTAAATGTTCAAACTACAGAGAGACTAATTGCCTAAGTTACAAGAAATGTGTGAAGGAAGTAAATACACTCTAAATAGTTTTATTATGTAAAAAACATAAAGTATTACAGTCTACGTTTGACGCATGGAAAAATAATCCATTCAAATTCGTACATAAAAAGGTTGAACATTTTAAAAATCTTTAACATCCTAAAAAAACTAATCATCTTAGAAAGTCACAAATACTTATGGAACTTCAAATAGTTCAAAATAAGTTTGTAATAGTTCCCATTGATAAAGCATCAAATAATATATTTTTTATATGTAAAAGGCATTACATACTACAATTCTTGTTAGAGGTAGGAATTATTGCTAAAAAGAAACTGCAAACGAGCGGAACTAGTAAATCACTCATTCCACATTAAATGTCTAGTCTCTACGCTCATCCACAACCATTTTTTTAATTTAAGAAAACAAACGGAAAATAAAAACCCTAAAATACGATCATAAAAACACGAAAACAAAATAGAAATTTTTTTAGGAAAAAAAAAAAACAGCAAAAATGTTTAAAAAAAGAAAAATACTTAAACCAAACGTTTGTAACACAGTTTATGTTAAACGGAAAACATAAAATAAATTTCTTGTATCTCAAATAACCCCTAAAAACAAACAAAAACGGAAAAAAACACTTTTTTCAGGAAAAAAAGAAAAAATATTCCAAACAAACGTTTGTAACACAGTTTATGTTAAAAAACAAACAAACAAACAAACAAAAAAAACAAACATAAAATGAATTTTCTTTTAATTCCAAATACCCCCCAAAACAAAAATGCGGTGCCCACTTAAATACAAGATAAAATCAACAGTTTATTTTATTAAATTACTTCCTCTCTCTACTAAAAATAAACCCCAATAATAATACAGGAACCGCTTGTAAATTTCATACTTCCATAGTACGTCATCCTTTAGAGGAAGCTAGTAAAACCTGCCACTTCGATACTGGTACGGTAGACAATAAATATAAATTACCGCATTACATTTTAATATCTTTGGGCTATTTTCATTATTGCCATTATTTCTCTTCATATAATTTTTAAAGCTGGTGACCTTTTCTGTCTGTCTGAGGAATAGTTCTTACTAACCAATCATATCAAGATTTAAAGCGGCCTCGAACAAACATTCAGTATGTGACAATAAGCTTCATTAAATAGCTTGTTGCACTTTGCCACTTTGATATGCTGGCGTTATTCTGTGAAAACTGTAATGTGGAATAAAAACGAAACTTTTGAACTTTTGAAGTTAATATACAAAAGTAATTCTACAAGGTGGAACGATAAAATTGTCACCTTAGAAAAACGGCATAGTGGCATTCCGTTTGATGAAGACCGGTTTTCTTTTTTGTTGCAGACAATCTACTAGTTGACCAGTTGTGTGCAAATTCCAAGAGCGATAAGAGCTTTCTGTCATGTCTAAAACTAATGCAATATTCAACGAGCGAGATCGTAGATGCGCCGCTGTACAACTCATGTTTCATACCGGTCCAAGTTATGACAACAAGAACATTACAAGCACCCTCAAAATGCATCGCTTGATTGCTAATAATAACAGGGACGTTCCCAGGGTGATGTAAACAGAATTTCCGTCAACGGTTATAGTTTTTGGTATGGTTTCAAGTGAAGGCCACATCATGCCACCTCACATCTTCGAAATCGGCTTGAGAGTCAACACCAAAATGTATCTGGATTTGCTGAAGAGTGTGGTGATCCCCGGTGAAATCAGGTGGCCGCTGGAAGATGCTGGGTGCGACAGCAGAACTCGGTGCCGGCCCACAAGTCGAAAGAGACCGAGGCTTGGCTTCAGAAGGAGTTCTACGACTTTGTACCCTTCTCTCACTGACCCCTACCTCCCCCGACCTGAACCAGCTGGACTACTTCGTTTGGTAACACATCGTGGAGATCACCAACATGACCTCCCACAGCACCAAAGCTAGCCTGATCACCGCCATCCGCCGAGTATTCACCGCTATCCGCCGAGTATTCACAAGCCGGCGCTTGTGGAAAGGCATGTTCCCAGTTCCGGACCTGTATCGAGGCGGCGATTGAAGCTGAAGGCAGCTACATTGAATAGATGTTAGCTGTACTACATAATCATGTTATCTGAATTAATTTTTTTCAATAAAAGTTTAAAATAAAGCTGTAGGATTGTTTTCTTTAAGGCGACAACTTTATCGTTCCACCCTTTATGTCAAATAAGAAAGTAAACACTGATATTTGTAAAAAAAAAAAAAAAAGTTTTGCAACGCAGTTAAGAAAAGAAAATAACAATAAAATATAACTTACCCTTTTCACATCTGTTGCAACTCGCCAAGGCAGACGCTAGAAAAACAAAATAAAAATGAAAATTTTAATACATTTTTTATCACGGTTAAATGGAAGTCTTACAAGCGGAAAATGTATGCAATGGAAATGATTGAATTGTTAATAACTAGTTTATAGCTGCATCATGAGCTGTTTGTCATTTTTATCTTCTAAAAATGTATGTTTCTGAATTTCGGAGATGAAGATTGGTAATTTATAATATTTCAATTATCTGGACTACTTTTCACATCTTAAGTGTCATTTTTTCATAACGTTTCGGTCGATGTAACTCGAGAAGATTCTGCGAGCAAAACTCAGATTTCCCATTGTTTTTATCTGTATTTCTTCAAATTCATGCTAACTGCGAATTAATTCTTCTCCGTCAGTTGATGAAATGAGACCATGCTTCTACCGTGGATTAAATAAATGATTCTATTCAGAATTTCGTGCAAATTCCTGAGTTTGATAGAAAGATCGTCAAGTTTGACAGAGATTTCCGATTTTAACAGAAACTTTTCTGAGTGTGACAGAAAGATTTCCGAGTTTGACAGAAAGATTCTTGAGTTTGCCAGACAAATTCTCGAGTTTGACAGAAAGATTCTCGAATATGACAGAAAAGTTTTCCGAGTTTGTCAGAAAGATCCTCGAGTTTAATAGAAAGATTCTCGAGTTTAACGGAAAGATTCTCGAATGTAACAAAAAGATTCTTTAGTTTGCCAGAAAGACTTTCGAATTTGACAGAAAGATTTCCGTGTTTGACAGAAAGCTTCTCGAGTTTGACAGAAAGCTTCTCGAGTTTGAACGAAATATTCTCAATTTTTACAAAAAGATTTCGAGTTTAACAGAAAGATTCTCGAGTTTAACAGAAAAGTTTTCCGAGTTTGTCAGAAAGATTCATGAGTTTAACAGAAAGATTTCCAAGTTTAACAGGAGGATTCTCGAGTTTGATAGAAATATTCTCGAATTTGATAGAACGATGTTCGAGTTTAGCAAATAGATTCTCGAGTTTGACAATAAATTCCTGAATAAGATCTGCGGTTTCATCGGCCGAAACATTGTGAGAATAACACTCACGATAAGAACAGTTATCGAATATTGCAAATTATCCCAAATACTTGTATTTAATAAAGAATCAGCATTCGTTTCTTTTTTATTTTACTTTTATTACTCATTTATTGCTTGAAATAAAATGAAAATAACATAAAATTAAACGAATCACAAAAAAATCACAAAAAAGATATATTGACACTGAAACATAAGTGGCTGTTTTGATTACGGGTCAGATTTATAGGAGGCATCCTATGTGGGGAGTTGTACAAAAAGATATATGTTCATATTACATTTCCATTTCTGTATGTTGGTACTGTTGGGGAAATGGATAGCAGCGAGTAAATTCCAAATACAAGTTATTCGAGAAAAGAAGCGATCAGAGTAGAAATTTTTCCGGCATCTGAGGATTTCTCTAGTGAAGAAGTTGTATTTTTCTGCTAGTTAGATTCATCGAAGGTACAAACGTAGTAAGTTCATAGGAGGGCATTCCGTGTAAGTATTTGTAAAACAAGCAGAGATACCACATTGTGGCGATGAGACGGGGTCTGGAATTTGGTAGACAGTGTTGGATCTAAAAGGATAAAAAATCTGTTTTTAACCATGTCCTCCAAGAGGGAGATACAAGATGCTGGATAAATAGTTGCCTTATAAAGACAGAGGATACTAGCATGATTAAGATATTTGAGCCCAGTAGAGTAGCACACGTTATATACAGAAGACAATATATGAATACTTCAGAACGGTATAAATAAACACTCATGGTGCGTGTGATGTATCTCGTAGTTCACTAAGTACTACAACTCTCGTTCTCTATGTCGTCTGTCTTGTAATACAATAACAAAACCATATCCATGGTCGAGTCTTTTTTAGTCGTGGAGACGTTGATGAAAAATAAAAGAAACCAGTTGAAAGAGAAAGGGTTCATGCGTATGTGTTGAAGCTATGGTTCGTAGCCACTATGCATTATTTGTCTCCTTAAAATTAGCAGGAGAAACACGAGTCACGAAAGATTAGAGACAGTACTGTAGGATAAGAAAGAGAGTTCGTGTGTATATCGCATTGAAGTCCATGTGTGGAGATAGCCGTGTTTGCTTGTTTGTATTCACATCTTAATCGAATCCCAGGCCCGAGGACCGGGTGAGTTCTGTTGTCGCAAGAGATAAGTTGGAGACAGGTCTGTTCCACTTGGAGTTGTTGTCAGTCCAAGATCCGGGAAAAATAGAGAAAGAGTGTGTTTCCGGTTTAACCTTTTATAAACGGGGTCAGGTGAGAGCTGATGTCTGATTGGACAAACCAGAGAGGAAATATATTTAAAATCTCGAGCCGCAAGAATTTGCTTCTGCTTGTGTTCGTTGCAATATCGAAAAAAAAAACCCATTTGTATTTAAAACTAAGAGGAAAAATCTGCAGGTAAGATTATCTCTAATTAAATAAAACTAATACATATACTACTAATAATGATAATTAATAGTTTTTTCTTGTTTCGAATAAACTTTGTCAACCATGCAGCATTTAACTGAAAATAGTAATATTACACCGCTTATTACGTAAAAGCATTTTTGGGAGATAGTAATTTTAGTTCCTGGAAAAAATTTACAAAATGTTTTGGGCCGTTGTCGTTCAGATGATGAAAGGCCAGATAAAATAACAAGATCAGAGGATTAAAACAATATAGAATGCAATAAGAACTACAAAAACAACATATTCTTCAACAACAGAAAGCTTTAAATTGGAGAAAGATTGTTCCAACAAGAAAAATGGAACGACCTCAACAAGGTCAACAATAAAAAAATGCAAGAACGACTTAAGCAATATCAAGAATTACTACTTAAAAGCTTAACCAATAAACCTGGCATTTTCATAAAATATTACATAACACTATGGAGATCTTTACCTACGTTCCTGATGAAGACAAAGTCCGACGATTTGTTTAAAATGTGTCAGGACCTTTTCAACGTCAATAGCCAAGACTGGTTCAATGCAAAAATTCTTATGTACTACATCCTACATAAAACAAAAAAAACAAGCACGGATCGTGAGTTCGCGGAAACGGTGAAGTTACTATTTAAATTTTTCAGCCCTCAATAGGTCGTTGTTTCATAAAAGGTAGAAACAAGACTAGCAGAGTTGTCGGCGGATGTTTTTTTTAGTGTCTCATTTGGACTAAAGGATACTGAAATTAGACGAAGGATACTAGCGAAGCTCGAAAGCGAACTCAATCTTATCCTACAGAAATTTGTTGCTACTCTCAATGATCATATCCCGTTTGCTCATCTCTCTGCCAATATTCATGTCTGTAGAGATTTTAATGTGCATAGTGTTTACTCAAATAATGCAGATGACGAAGGGAGAATGTCCAAAGAGTGGTAAGTTTGAGAAGCGATTATAAAAACATAAAGGAATCGGGCGTAGCATACGACAAGAAAGTATATGTAAGAAAATTAAAATATCAATTAAAAAAGTCCAACCACATTATCAGTATAAATAAAAGAAATGACTTCGCTAAATACGAAAGAAAACTATATCGCCACGCACATTTTCAAAGCGACAGAACTACACAAAACTTGTCAAAATTGCGGCAATCTTAGCCATAAAGGTTCGCATTGTAGAAGCAAATGCAAAACAAAAATCTTCACAATGAAAAATTCCAACAAACAAATAAAACCCAAAACCAAAACATCCAACGTATATATATATCACAAGGTGTACTTCTCTAACATCAGGGTTTACATTCCAGAAGTTGAAATCCAATTGCGGCAGACCAAGCCTGAGCTGTTCTTTTTGTCTGAAACTGGCATTAATCCAATTCCTCCTGAGCTGATTTCTCCATAAAATGATATTCTACAATTCTTACGATCAAACCCGATCCTCACGATTATCATGGACATAGAATATGCGCCTACCTCAAGGATACCTTCCCCTGAAGCGGGGACATCTCCAAAGAAGATCCCGAACATTCTTACATGTGCTTTAGAGTGGCGCATACTCACAATACAGCATTTTTTCTTTTGACCGTCCCCACAAGGATGGAGTAAGTATCTTAGAGAGTATCACTAAGTTAATTAATCATACCCTGTTTGCTATTCGATCAGTCAATATTCAGATTTGTGGCGATATTAATGTTTACAATGTTGAATGGCTAGTTTATTCAAATAAAACAGATGCTGAAGGGACTAACTACTACTAAGATCTATGATTAAAATCAACGTTCGATAGTATCCGACTTAACTGATTGGTTAACTATCGGCATAATATGATTTGGGAGATCCTTGATGAAGATAAGGAAAAGATTTGGGTACAGGATTGATCCCTGACGTACGCCAGCATTGATATCCTCAAGAAATTTTCAACAGAAACCGAACAGAAAGCTTTGGTGTACTCCTGAATGTGCTGCCGCTATTGCGCACAAAACCACTGCTTCAACTGCTTTAAACCTAGCGTCGCAATCGCTGCAAAAGGATTATATTATAGAAAACGCGAGAATGCCGTATGCCAAATCTATCAAGTCTAAAGTAGAAGGGCAACGGCTTGGTTCCCATGCGCTTTTGGCAAATAACAAACAAATAGATGCGTGTCCTTTATACCGATCATCATCAACGGGTCTGAAGTTCAGCATCTGACAAAAGAAAACTCTTTACCAACCCGATGCGGGTTTTCTCCCAAGACGGAAAATTATCCGACATCCACATATGTGTTCGTGATATTGCAATACCCACCAAGAATCTTGATGCCAGCAAAGTAACTTCTTTTGACAATATTCGAGTTATAGTAATTAAAAAGCTGCAAAATAAAAAAACCTGTTCAATCGATGCATAAAGGATAAATGCTTCATAACATATTAGTTTGTCCAATATGTAACAATAAAGGATATCGATTTTCTACATCTCAACACAGACTAATTAGTCTTCTGTGTGTCATAGATAAGTTGCTTGAATTCGTATTTAATGGAAAAATTGTCAACCACCTCAGCAAAAACAACTTACTTAGCGACAGGCAATATTTTTCCCGTCCATGCACCGACTGCAATCTCACGTAGGATAAGTGATCTATTGACAGGAGTTTCCTTTAAAGAGCAATAGTTCTGACAAAGCATTTGAGTGGGATTAGCATAAAGGTCTACTTCACAAGATTTCCAGCCACGAAACATCTCGAAATGTCTTCTCAATAATCGAATCCTTTCTCTACGATAGGTTTTTACAAATAGTCGTCGATGGTTAAAAGTCCGAAACTCAAAGTATCAATTCTGGCGTGCCTCAGGGATCCATCCAGGACCAAATTCCTTTCCTAATTGCCATCAATGATCTCCCAAATCACATTATAAGATCATCATTCATCGACATATATGCAGATGCCACGACGAGCAATAAAAACACTTCAAAGCCCAACAATGGCCAAGATCTATCTGAGTGACTCTCTTCGAGCTTGAGCAGGTGATGCAATGGTCAAAAAATTGCTGGAGAATTTTAACACATCCAAAACGAAGATTTTATATTTTTATCACAAATTTCTTATCCCACTTGGCCTCTATGTATATGGATGGCCCTCGTTCCCTTTTTTGACAAGTGCCTGGGTCCGACCTTCACCCCTGACCTGAAATAGAAAAATACATCAAATCTGTTGCCGCTCTATTGGCTATCTCATTTCCGATGCAATCCCTCCGTGTATAAGAGCCAGATACGTCCTTAAATAGAGTAATGTTGCCATATATGGGCTATAGCTTTCGGAAGGACCCTCGCAGTATATACTTTCTTTAATATTTCGAATATATATATATATATATATATATATATATATATATATATATTGCTTGATACATTGAATAACAGAATGAAAATGTGTTGAGATACGTATTAACTCTGTATATTTTCAACTTATTTGAAGAGATATTTACCACACCAATTGACATAAATTTATATATATATATATATATATATATATATATATATATATATATAATTGTGATTCAATGAATTTCAAAAAACTCTTATTGAAACGAAGTGTTTGAGTTTTATATCAAAGATTTTTATTATTTTAAGCAAGACAAAGAATACTTTAGAAAATTAATCTCCTTAACCTATAGGGTGTCGATGTCTACCATCTCATCTATAGGTTAAGGAGAATAATTTTCTGAAGTATTCTTTGTCTTGCTTAGAATAATAAAAATCTTTGATATAAAACTCAAACACTTCATTTCAATAAGGGTTTTTTGAAATTCATTGAATCGCAATTTAATTTATTTGCTCTATCTTGCATATCGAGCAATTCTTATTTAGATGAGATAACTTATAGAATATTACTGCCAGTAATATTTTGTAAATCTTATAATCACAGGTTTCCATTCCAACTGATTGTAAAATAAAATTATTCTGAAGAATATATATATATATATATATATATATATATATATATATATATATATATATTTAGGACAAATAAGGAAAGATAAATGTGTGACAAGAAACACAAGTAACTATCATAAAAGATCAATTAAAAAAACAACAACAATAACAAAAGCCTGGATCATTTACGACCATTTGTATGTCTATCAAGAGCTCACATTTCGCACCGATAACACCCTAGATGGAATTAAACATGTTTGGTGCGGCCAGAAGCTAAGTGAGCATTTCGTAAACGTCTTGGAGGTTTCCTTTTATTCTTTTTTGTTCACTTACGTCAAATGTCGAACAACATATAAAAAAAACCATCTTTACTGTGCATGATTGTTGAATTGTTTTTAAAGTAACAAAATATTTAAAAAATTTAAACGTAGCAACCTATTTAAGAAAAAAAAAATTTTACTGCGCATGATTGTTGAATTGATCGAAACTTAAATTTCGTCACACGCTCTACAACTTTGAAAAGCGACGATTTCATTTGAAAGTTTGTATATGAAATGTTAGTCCATGCAATGTTTCTAAATATTCTTTGCATTTTATAGCTCCGATAATTAACTAAGAACATTTATGAAATATTTTTGTTTTAAGATTGAAAAATCGAGGTTTTGATGATTATGATCGATAGTGGATAAGTAATAACTGGAACTATAACAAAACAAGCATGATAAAATCGAAATATATATATATATATATATATATATATATATATATATATATATATATATTTATATATATATATATATATTAATTTTATTTATGCAAACATTAATGGCTACATATGTGCATACATGTTTCTGTAATCACCCACGTTAGGGGATTACGTCTTCAGGCCAAGAATTACCGTCGAAAGTGATATTTCCACCAAATACATTTTCCTATTTCGTTTATCAAGTTAGCATGCAACCTGGGTGGGGGTCATAAAAAACGGTAAAAGGATGAGTGAGGTCTTTTGAAGATAATAAACATCTTTTTTTCTTTTCCCTTTCCCCTTCCAAGCTAACTTTTGGTTTTTATGGCATAAGGTACTTGAGAATTTAGTTTTCTTGTGTTGGAGTCTCTAAGTTAAGAACGTTAGCGATGGTCAGCTAAGTACTGACCGGTGCCTTTTAATCTACATCCACCCACACACACACATGCAACACACATACACAGACACCCCCCACACACACATTAATACGTATATCCAAAAGCGAATCCATGCTGTACGTGAGTTCAATGAGTGGCAAGTATTTGCCCTCCTAATAATCTTCCATTCTATACTAGGTGTTTAATAAATAAAATTAATATACCTGCTCTGTTCACTCATTGAGCACTATTTTGGTAGACACATGTTGTTTCATTGGATGTACTTCTAGGAAACTAAACTCTACTGACTATATATATATATATATATATATATATATATATATATATATATATATAGAGAGAGAGAGAGAGAGAGAATGAGAGAGAGTAAGAGAGAGAGTAAGAGAGAGAGAAGATATATATATATAGATATAGAAAGATAGAAAGATAGATAGAAAGATAGATAGATCGATAGATATGGGTTTCGATATGTTTCCTTCTTTAATGTGACATTTAAATATGAACTCCACCGAAACATGTATGCATATATGTAACCAATAATGTTTGTATACCTAGATGGAAATCCAATGAAACTAACGTGATTATTAATTAACGTGATTCAATTCAGGACATAGCTGGTATACAGTTTGTATACTGTACAAACACAATTGGTTGCATATGTGCATACATGTTTCAGTGGAATCTCAATTCAAGGATAATACCTCATCAGAACAAAAAAGAATCAATATTGAAATCGGAGTTTTTGGAAGGGTGTGCTGAAGGGAGCGAGTAGGGGTGAGGAAAGAGGGGAAGTACGATTTCGTGTAGTTAAGTTGTCGCTCGTTTTTAATAGTACCAATTCCGTTTCGAAGCTCTGAGTTAAAGAATTAGGATGCCTTACTTTTGGAACGACCCTCGTATATATATATATATATATATATATATATATATATATATATATATATATATATATATAACTTAATGTAAAAGGAAAAGAGAAAGTTCAATTCCACGAAGGAGACTTATACGGATAATGCCAAGCTCAACAATAATTATTGGAACTTATACAATAGGACAGTGGCACCAATCAAAATCAAAATTACCCACTCCATAGAAAATAGGCACCTCACAAACCGTTAAAATAAATTATCACGCAGCAACAATACACTCCCTATTTAACCATAATACATATATCCCTGAATCTCAATACTATGTTAAAAACCATATATAATCTTATAATTCATACTATATATAAGAAGCTTCTCTTTATTTATTTAGAATTTAATAAAGTTTCCCCAACATTCCGAAATTCCTCTTAATCTCTTTCGTCCCTAATGAACCTTACGCTAGACGCCGCATCTTCCCCATGCTACCTAGCACCTTCTCTACTCTTCTGATGAGAAGCATTAGGCTTCGAAATGCAATGGCATAAAAAGTCCTTCTATCCCCCAAATTTTGCCTGTATTCCATTATTAAATAAATGATCCATTCTATATCTACCTATATATAGTTTTGTGTCTTCATTTCATACTCTTCTTGTCCTATTATATATATATATATATATATATATATATATATATATATATAAATCCAGGCTGAGATGTTCAAAAGTAGGAACCAATGAATACAACGAGGTTGTTAGATAGTGCTCGATAACAAGAGCAAAAAGTTCTTCTTATTTATTCGAAAGTAAACAGTTGCATTTGGTCGCTTTTCTGTTGGTGTTTCTATATTTAAAATTTTACTTTTTTTCTTTCACATAGTGTTGCTATTATTTCATCGGCAATGCTCGGCTTTATCCGGCTGTTGAAAGCCAAGCTGAACGTTGAGTTACGTCTGGTTCGTTAAATGTATAAGTACTAATTATTTTTTTTAAATAACTACACAACACTCTAAACTTAAATCATTGTGAATTTATTAAAACAGTTCTTTAGGAAACAAATATTTAAAATAAAGTGGCGCTTATGCACATATGTTACCGTGCTATTTTTTAAATCGTATTTTCTCCTTAAATTCCAGTTTTACAATATCTTTTTGTTTATTAAATTGTTAGGTGAAAATACAGAAAACTCGGTCGGTTTATAATGTGTGGAAAATCTAGCTCCCGAAAAAAAGGGCACTCTGGATAGTAACAAAAATAAACAAATTGCCTCAGTCTCAAAGGATTTCCCCTCTACTAATCGAGGAAAAACGGTGAAGTGCGTTCACCCTTTGTTTCTCCCCCTCTACCTCTCTTCCTCTTTTAATATCTCTCTCCATCCATCTCTCCCTCTCTCTCAATCTATTTTTCTCTCTATATCACCTCGTTTTGAGATCCTTTCTCTATCTCCCTCTATCTTTCTCTCCCCTTCTATCTTTTCCTCTGTCTCGGTCCCTCTCTGTTTCTAACTCCCCCTTTCTATGTCTATCTCTCAATCCCTCTAACTCTCTCTATATATATATCTTTCTCTTTCTCTATTTTTCTATCACTTTTTCTTTTCTATCTCTATCTCTCTATCTTCCTCTCTATATATCCATCTCTTATCCCTCATCCTATTTTAGTCTCCTAAATTAATTACAGGGAATAAGACATTGTCAAAACATGGATAAATCCTATTTTAATCACGTAATTTACTTACTGTAAGAATAGAAGTTATTTGGAAATTACTGCTACCTGGAACAGCACCAGGACTAACTGGTAAAACCTTTCGAATTAAATAGATTTTGGCAGCCATTCAGTAACAAAATGACAGCCCTTGCTGCATGCGCAATACCTGCGCCCTTGCTACCAAGTAGAAGAACTGCTTATTCTACTTTGAAATTACTATTAAACATACAATAGTTCCAAAATCTCATATTCAACATCCCCAAATCATCCAGTATGGGAAAAATATTGCAGAAATACAAACTTATTGTTTGGGATGAATGCACAATGGCACGCAAAAAATCACTTGAGGCTCTTGGTCGATCCTTGCAAGATTTGCGTGGCAATGTCAGACCATTTGGGAATGCAGTATTATTGCTTGTAGGAGATTTCAGGCAAATGTTGCCTATATTTCCTGAATCAACACCAGCAGATGAAATAAATGCTTGCCTCAAATACTCTACTTTTTGGTGCCTTGTGAAAACATTAAACTTAATGCAAAATATGTGTATCCAGTTGCAGACTACTCGATCCGCACAGAAATTTTTACATCACTTGTGGGAAATTGGGTACGGAAAAGTGCCGGTTGATCCGAGTTAAGGACGAAATTCTTTGACTGTTAACTTCTGTAATTTTATTACATCAAAAGAAGTGTTGGTAAATGTTTTTTTCATATATTCAAATATAATGTAACGAATTCCACTTGGCTGTGTGAACGAGCTATTCTTGGAGCTCAATACAAAGATGTCCATGAACTGAACGCTATTATTCAACTTAAAATTTCAAGTGAGGTAATCACATACAAATCCATCGACACTGTGATAGAAGCAGATAAAGTGGTTAATTATCCAACAACTAGATTTGCCAGGGATGCCACCGCATGTACTGCAACTGAAAATTGGCAAACTAATTATCATGTTGTGAAATATAAACCAATACAAGCTTCGCAATGGCACATGGCCTGTTGTAAAAGAAAAAAAAAAACAATACCATAGAAACAACAATCCTAATTTGTTCAGATAGGGAATCCTTCTGCAGCAATACTGACTATGACCACATGATTGAAATTAAGGGCAGTGTTAAAATCAGATTTATTTTATTGTTTGTTTTTGCTTGTCTGCTTCATCTGTACAGATGATCGCCATCCCACCCAACAACA
Organism: Euprymna scolopes; assembly: GCF_053919585.1. NCBI lineage: Eukaryota > Metazoa > Mollusca > Cephalopoda > Sepiida > Sepiolidae > Euprymna > Euprymna scolopes. The sequence goes on from NC_136498.1 coordinate 11,574,159, forward strand.
GAAAAACACCATCAGCCCCGTCCCCTAGGCCATCTCACATAGTCACACAGGTGGCACTTCAAACCAGTAACCGACTTACATGACCTGAAGCAAAGATGACATATAAAGTCAAGTGTTTGCACCGGGTTAACTGGACCATTCTGTGGTATGGTGTCTCTGTCCACAACTACATGAGTACATACAAACATATATACATGCACACTAGCTGAGGTGTCAGTCTTTGATCGGTTTCTGGGTTTCTCAACTTTTCTTGAATTTTATAACCAGGATTTGAAGCTAAAATAACTAGAAAATATTTTTCATCTATTTTTCAAGTCTATGATGATAATCGAAATCGGTTGGGATATAACTGGTACCTTATAGCAAAAACAATTGTCTAGTGTAAGATTCGAACCTAGATTAGCATAAGATACTAAACTTATAGGTGACCACTTTAAAGACAAAGCCATCGATGTAATGAAAATATCCGTATATGTCTGAAGAAAGATTGATTATCTAAAATTGAGAAAAAAATACAAAATTTAAAAGAATCTTTTAAAGTAAAAATATATTAGTGAACCTTTATTAAATATTTTTCATTTATTTGTTATCAAAAATCCAAATTTACGATGTTGGCTAAGGAATAATTTGAATGCAATAACATAAATAAATAAATAAATAAATAAAAAAAACAAAGATTTTTCTTTCTTTTTTTTTTACATGAGGAGAATAATTTTTATTTATGTGTTTATTTTACTCGTATCCCCCCCCGGGGCATATAGCTATATTAATACGTGGACGTAAGGACTACTATCTGTGGCCATATTTACAGGGCTCTATGTAGGGAGTTTATTAGCGAGATGTCTGTTTACATTTAATAGTCAGGGACGCAAGAAACACTGAGGGAATTCAAATGTCTAGCATAAAAAAATATTAGACTGAAAGTCTTCCCAACATTTAAGGACCTGTACAGTGAATGATGAGATGTTGCTGCTTGTCAGGTTAGTCGGGGGGGGGGACACAAATGCTTTGAGTTCGTCAAAGCATGTTCCATTAAAGTATGAACTTATAAACTAGTTAGAAAATTTATCTAAAACCTTATAATTCTCTAACATAAACATATCGGCTTTGTGGCAATTTATAAAAATCCCAACCATGGAAGAGTGCGAGAAAAGTGTGTTTAGGCATTAAAAGTAGTTTTATGTCTTTGTTTTTCCTATTCTTCTCTATCTATCTATCTATCTATCTATCTATCTATCTATATATATATATATATATATATATATGTATACATATATGTATATATATGTATATGTATGTATATATATGATACATATGTATATACATGTATGTATATATATATGTAAATGCATGTATTTATATGTAAATATATATATATGCATGTATGTATATATGTAAATATATATATATACATGTATGTATATATGTAAATATATATATGTATATATATGCATGTAATTATATACAAACATACATATATATATATATATAGCTACTTAATTTACTCACATAAAATTAATATACGAAAGTATAGATTTATGCGTAAACTATAAGTATTTACTTCAAAAGTGCTCAATACGTAGGTAGAGCTAGTTAGTAATTTATCAAATATATATGGCGATTATGCTACACTTAATATTCGGCGTTTCATCCACTCTAGGACTCATCAGGCTTATGCGCATAAATCTGAGGAGTCCTAGAGTGGATGAAACGCCGAATATTCAGTGTAGCTTAATCGCCATATATATTTTATAAATTACTATATACATATATATATATATATACATATATATATATATATATATATATATGTGTGTGTGTGTGTGTGTGTGTGTGTGTGTGTGTGTGTGTTCCCTGTAGATTCCGCAACGGTTGGGCAGATTTTTATGAAATTTGCCACAAATGCACTTTATGTATCTGGCAGTGTTTTTAGATATTTTTTTTATCGGAATGTCTTCAATAAGTATTGAAAGTCGATAACTGAAAAAAAAAAAAAATCGACGACAGAAAGAACACGCGATTTGGATTAAAGTTAACACCTTATTCAACCTAACAACATAAGTACATTTGTGGAGTATTATTACCGCGCAAGCAGAAAACCCCGACATATAATATCAACAGTATGTTATTTGATATGACAAGGGCGTGTTCAAAATGAATGTTTCTTTTTAAAGCACAATTGCACCATGATACTTCACTTTTGCATTTTAAACTTACATTCAAGCCATTATCATCGCACAAACAGAAAGGTCAGGCATATAAAATTAACACTGTTTTTTAATATAACAGGGGCGCGTTCAAAATGAATGTTTCTGTTTAGAACACAAATAACGATATTAAAAAAATTTAAATCCACAGTAGGTTCTTAACAGTTCAATATAGACTACAATGTATTATTGACTAAGTCACTGCGTGGGAGGCATATAAAGTTTCTTCTCGGTGCACCGCAATGGGTCTCCAATTAGAACAAACAATCGATTTGACTGAAAAAAATGAATGATTTCAGCGATTTCGATGACAATAAAAATATCGGAGTATGAAACATTCGTTGATCATCATTGAATTCCGGGCAACGTCGAGTAGTACTGATATTATCTAATAAGGAATCGTTTGCATTAAAAGTTCAGTTAGTATTATGCATCTAAAATTGAGAAAAGCACACTTGAAAAGCATCAACGTTATGTGAAAGAAGTCGGAGTAAAACAAAATGGCCACCGAATTTGAACTGACATCGTGGTTATCTAACAACGAAACTCAAATTTTAGCTCAAAATGGTTCTTCATTTAATAATATTTATTAATAATAATCTATATTATATTTTTCTTAGTTTGTTTGTATGTTTGTTTGTCTGTTTGTTTATCTGTTCGCTCAACCTTTGCTCAGAAACTACTGGATCGATATGGCGGAAATTTTGTATGGATCTTTGTTACGACAAGATTCAGCGAATTAAGCATTATAGTATTTGTTCGATGCAGAGTTACGAATAAATATGAGTTATTATTTAATGATAAAATTGAGGAAAATTTAATATATTTAACGAATCAGTTAGACATAAGCACTCATTCTACGTCAATGTGCTATGACTTTTGCCCGTTTCTCAGAGGTTAAAAGTCTCGTGTAACTTAATAATATATCATGGAAACAATACCATAAAACTACTTTTAATATCTAATTAGATTTTCTCTCATGTTCTACCATAGCCGCGATCTTTATAAACTACCAAGCATTCCAACGAGAAACGTTAAATGTTGTTAAAGAAAACGAAAAAGAAATGTACTCACCAAAGAAGAAAGTCACAAGTAGCAAAACAGTCATCGATGCCTTCTTAAGGCACTTCATTTTGAATCGATAACAAAATAACACTGTTGTACTACTTTCTCCTCTGGTCTCTCCTGGGCTTAGTTTGTCTGTCTCCCCGTTTATTTTTTTGTCGGAAAATGCGTCGATGCCGTCTTCGGGACCGCCGGCGTCTTCAGATTGTGCCCCAGACCATCAATGACGACAGGGTTAGTATGGGCGATGTGGGAGAGAGACGCGAGGCCCACAGCTCCCTTCCTGCGCAGCCAGAAACCTTGACGAAACGTTGACTTTTTTTTCAGACAAAGACGGAGGGTGGGCTTTTAAAAATTTAGATTGACGACAATGGGAATGGGAGAGTTGATAAGGGTATGGGTATGGGCTCCGAAATCTGCAATGAGGGAGGGCGGAGGAGGAAGGCCATAAAATGTAGAGAATGAAAAATGATGAAGATGAGACGAAGGAGAAAGTTGAAAAATGAGATAGAAAGAAGTTGCTTGCTGCTGCGCGTCATATTCTATGAAGAGAAAATGAAAAGAGGAAAAGAGAAAAAAGAAATACAAGGAAAGAAAGAAAATAGAAAAACGAGAGACTAAAGAAAAGCAGAAAATAACGAGAAGAAGAAAAACAAACAAGAAGAAAATAAAAAATAAGAAAAAATAAAAAGGAAAAGAAAAAAATAACGAAAAAGACAAAGTAGAAAAGAAACAGAAATAAAAAGAAAGAACATGTTAGAAGAGACAAAAGGAAAAGAAAGAGGAATTCAAAATGAAAAAGAGAAGAACAGGAGGAAGCGGAAAGAAAAGAAAGGGCGTAAAACGAATAAAAAGAAAAGAGAAAAGAAGGAAGAACCAAAAAGAAAGGAAAAGAAAGAAAAAGTAGTATAAGAAAAATTAAAAAAACACGGAAAGAAAAAAGGCAAAAAGAAAGAGAAGGAAAAAGAAAAAAAGGAATAAAAAAGAAATAGAAGAGAAAGGTTGTTTGGTTGTTTTTGTTTTACGGCATATCAACCCTTTTCGGGTTATTTAATGCCGAATCCAAAGATTTTGAAGAAAAAAATTTTAATAGAATATATTTGTTGTTTTCAAATCAGTTTCTATTTAACCCATAGTTGGGACCCTAACAGGTACTACCACTCCGGGTCAGAGTGGACCTGGGAGCAATGGTAATTAAAGGGTGGCTCCACAAGCTGGGGCCTCACCACTGGATATAGTTTAAGGTCATATCCAGGACCCCCATTGAGGGACTTTTACCCTCTGCAGGGGGGTAGTCGGCGTATTCTAATGCTCCACCGACAGGGCCAGAAGAGAAAAGAGAAAATAGAAAAAAAGTAATGAAGGGAAAAAAAACAAGGAGGAAAAGAACAAATAAAAAGAAATGAAAGTGAAAAAAGAGAAAAACAGGGAAAAACGAAAAGAAAAAAAGAAAAAGAAGTAAACGACAAAAACAAAAAAGATAAGAAAAATATTTTAAAAAAGGTGCTTGTTAAGATAGAGTCGATAGATTTTATAATTTGTCGTTTTAAGCAAAAACAAGATTTTTTTTGCAGGTCAGAGTCCCCCACCTCTGGGGCACTGACTTCTCTATCCCACTTTCCGACCCTGGTGTCTAAGTTCTTGCAGTGGGAGAGAAGTAGATTTTTTTTATCTCATTCAACACAAAAAAGTATATTGCTATTGAAGTGTAAAGGGATGCTATGATATAAGTAAGTTGTTTTACGGGTCATCTTCGGTAGATAAATGAAAACAAGATGTTTGTCAACCTTACATTTAAATTTTATGTTTTTATAGTCGGGGATATAAAGGAATATCCAAAGGCCAGCGATACGAGGAAATATGCTATCAGATTAGAACATCTTTCATGGTCTAAAAGAACTTTGTAGGTAAGAGGTGGGATTTTGCTAATAGTCCGCTGATTATTATTATTATTATTATTATTATTATTATTATTATTATTATTATTCAGTAGGAATAGTCACACAAGCCGTGATCAAAGATTGCTTTTGGGGGACAATTTGTGTTGTTCCCTAGAATCTGAGTGACAACAAATTTCCCTACTCTTCCAGTACTCTCCACTTCTTTCGATAACCTTTGCAAAAAAAATGTTGCGTTATCTCAACTGCCGCTTACCGTTTATTTCTCGTTCGCGGCGACCATTGGTCTTCACTGGAATTTGGGTGGCAATAAGCCTCCCCAAGTCTCCACAGTCCTCTTTGCTCTCATCCAGCGGAGGTTTGGTTAGTGCTTTCTCTCCTCGGTCTTTCCATCCTTCTTGACCCTCATTATTAGGTGTGGTGCCCGTTTATGATGACACTTACCAAAAAAAAAAAAAAAAAAAAAAAAAAAAAGAACGGTGGGGGCGGTATTTTACAATTATAGAGTTTCAGTTTTCATGATTCCATGTAATGATCCTTTGTGTTTTTACATCTGTAGCCGTTTCTGTGTCCAATTTGTGTATAGTCTATGTCATGTTATTCTCCATATTCAAAGGGGTTCCTTAATGTTTCTGCAGTTTTCGTTATAAAAATATCTTCTCAGTCATCCCTTTGATTCCAATCTCTCCTATTCTTTTTTTCAATTATTATTATTATTATTATTATTATTATTATTATTATTATTATTATTATTTGTATTTACTAGGAGTTCTTACACACATCTTCATCAGAAATTACTCACTGATAATAACCAGTGGTATTCCATGTACACTGGGAATGAGAATAAGTGGCCACTGATTTTCAATACTCTATTTCTTTAAAAACATCTGTGGTAATTACTTAGTTTTAAACAATAGACGTTTATAATTTATTTTTCGCTGGGAACAGTCATTGGTCTTAACCGCGATTTGGGTAGCAATAAGCCTCCACAAATTTCTGTCCACTCCACAATTTTCCAGGAGGATTGTTAGCGCTCTTCTTCTTCGGCCTTTTCATCCTACTTGTCCATTGACAACCTATTTATTTAATGTATCTTTCATATTATTATTATCATTATCATTATAATTATTATTATAATTATTTATAAAAATAATAATTTTTGTTGCTATTATTATTGCCAATTTTATCGATTGTTATAATTATTATCAGTTGCTATTAAGTTTCTCGCTTTTCGCTCACCAAATTTTAAAATGATTTTTTGGATTTCAAAAGTCTAGAAAATATGAGGAATTTAATTTGCGTTATTTCTGTAGTTTAATAAATACTAAATAACAATAAGTTAAATTTTCTCTATTTTATCGACCATTATAACTTTCTTACCAAACCTTTATATGCTAATCCTTTGCCCTAACCATTTAGATCTATTCATGATGTGTTTTTTTTCTTTGTTTATTTCTCTGATTCAGAAAATATTCGTTCATATAATTCCCTTTCAATCTTTCTTACATTTTATCGGTTACGCCGCTTCTCCAAACACAGTCATTTATGGAAAAGGTAGCACGAAACGTACATTCCTCTAAAACATGTCTATTAACAAATTATTGTAAAAGTTTCCTTTCAACAATAAATGCTACAAATTTATATTTTTTGAAAAACTTATAAAAGTAGCAATAATTTAATACATTTTTATGGATTTAAAAATGTAGAGGATCTTGAAGAATTTAATATATAATAATAAATAATTAGGATGAGACATGCATGAATTTTTACGAGATCTGTCAATGAATTTTACAGGAGGCAATCTACTGGTTTGGATTAAACACATAATACTGTAATAGACCGACCTCACAAATCGGTGGTATATGATGAAAAAACTTGCATGCCTGTAAGACAATTTCATATGCAACAAAAATGTTGTTTTTTTTATTAAAGCTACTTCATCACAAATGAATACATATGTAGATGTTAGATAAGTATCGGAAGAATTTACTTAATGCAATTTGCACAAGTGTATCATCCAACTATTGTATTATACAACCGTCGTTACAACTAAGCAAACATCACGATATTATTATAAAATCTTTTGATAGAACATATGCTACACCTTGATCCTTACAAGGTAAAATGTGCGTGTAGCTACAGTGATTTGGGGAAATTTAGGAAAACTCGTCCCCGGAAAACTCGTCTCCGGAAAACTCGTACCCGGAAAACTCGACCCCAGAAAACTCGTCCCTTTTTGCTAGGTAGGAAAACTGGTCCCTTATTGAATAAATATCGATTGAAAACGCATTTTATGACCGTTCTTGAAGATATTGTCTTTAAAAGAGAATACACATCCCATAATATTTTTTTTTAAATATTTTTACTTGTTCACTATTCTTTTAAAAAAATTTAATTAATTTTTCGAAGTTTTAGTTTTCTACCTAGCTTTGAAAGTTTTTGGTCTTTCAACTTATTTTAAAGAGTTTATTTAGTTAAAAAAAAGTAATGTCGAGTGTTACTTATGAACAAAAAATGTCCGACATAAGAGGATCACGTCTTAGGAGGATAATTGTTCAAAAATAGAAAATTAAAGAAAATATTAAGGTAGACATAGTTTTAAAACGAGTCCCCCCCTCCAAAAGAAAATAAATTTGTATATTTTTAGGTAATAATGCACATCCCAAAATATTTAAAAAAAATATTTTTACATGTTTATTGTCTTAAAAAAATTAAATTGATTTTTCTAAGTTTTCGTTTTTTACCTAGTTTTGTAAGTTTTTGGTGTTTAAACTTATTTTAAAGAGTTTATTAAATTAAAAAGAAATAACAAGTAATGTCGCATTCGACATTACTTAGTAAATAATTTTTAGCAAAAATATGTCCGAAAATTAAAGAAAATACTGAGGTAGATATAGTTTTAAAACGAGCTTCCCCCACCTCCAAAAGAAAATAAATTTGTATATTTTTAAGTACTGCACAAGTGCCCCCGAAATAACTTTTAAACGATACCCTCTTCTCCCCATGTTAAGAATGGCTTTCGACATAATAACGTTATTATTTCAGCGCGGTACCAAAATTACATAAAACCGTGTTTTCTTTTTTATTGTTTTGTAATAACACAAGAATTATTTAAATTGAATTAATTCTTCTAAATAAAATAATTGCTTTCTTTGATAATACGTGTTTTCTTTCTTTATTTTTGTTTCGTAATGACACAAAAAGTGTTAAAACTAGAGTATTTTTTAACATAAATATTTGGTTTCGTTTTTCGTATCTTAACTCCGTGATCAAGTTTATTTTTTTAAGCAAGAGTTAAAAGTAATTAAAAAAAATATTATGGGGGTGCATAGTCTCTTTTAAAAACAATATCTCCTTCAAGAACGGTAATAAAATGTGTTTTCAATCGATATTTATTCAATAAGGGACCAGGCTTCCTACCTAGTAAAAAGGGGTTGGGTGGGTACGAGTTTTCCGGGTACGGGTTTTCCGGAGACGAGTTTTTCCGGGCACCGATTGTTGGTTAAGGGGCTTGAATCATGCATATTATTAATTATTAAGATGTGCTAGCAAAATTGTGATATACGTAGAGAAAAGTTAATGCCACACAAAACTCACATATATGACAGGCAGATCCATGAAAAAATGTATCTCTTTCTATAATAAATGGCACATTATCCCAAATGGATGCGTTGTTTTGAGTCACCCTGTATCTACGAACAAATGATTCGGAATTGAATAACCGACGATAAGTTTTGTTGTGCAAAAATAAAAGTTTTTTTTTGTGCAAAAATAAAATAAATACATAAAAAACTAACAAAAACAATCTAAATTCCTTCTACCCTTCTAGAAATTCCTTAGGGGTTGAAAGATATTTATCTCCTAAACAAAATGCGTCTGCAACGACAAAATATATGACCTTAAACATTATGTAAGGGTTTATGTGCAGTTTTTAAAAGAACCAAAACCGATTTAAAATGTCTGTGTTGTTGTTGTTGTTGCTGTTGTTGTTGGGAGGTATTACCAACTGAAATATAGTTTAGAGTACAATGCTATTTCGTCGGAATTTCAAATTCAAATCAGACCCAAATAGCATTTAAGCTGACAAATAAAACTTTGCAATTTTATTAAAAACATACGAAGTCTGGTTGAGACAAATTATAATATGGAACATTTCGAAAGATTTATCTGAAGATAGAAATAATCAAGGAGGATAACTCATATTTTTCATTAAGAGATGAGTTGCTTGTCTTGCAATAAAAAATTGATTTCTTTTCCTGTATAAGATTTAAAATGTAAAGAAATGACAATTACAAACTAAAATAAATTCATTGCATCCAAGGCAAATCCTAATAGTTACAGCGTTTTTGATATACTAATGAGTAACCATGTATCAAAGCCGAAAGGCCATCTGAGGCTAGGAATTAATAAGATTGTCAATTTTAATGATGAACAATGTTACGAGAGTATTGCACACGGTAAGTCGGATTTCATTTCGTAAGATGACGATTTTGTTATAATTTAACTCATTAATTAACGAGATGACGATTTTGTTATAATTTAATTTATTAATTAACGAGATGACGATTTTGTTATAATTTAACTTATTAATTAACGAGGCGCCAGGCTTTGTTCCGTTGTAAAATACGCTTTAATATATTTTAATTCATGCAAATTTTGAATTTATTATTACGGAAACGATTTTCTATTTAATATTATATTGTGCCTAATATATAATACATATTGTTTCAGTAATCGTCAATTTGAAAAAAATTGGAAGGAATATGGCATGAATTAATTTTAAAAGAAAACCATTTTAAAAACAAACTTGGGTGCTTTATGCATAATTGATTGTTTAATATTATTAAATTCATGATCATTTTTTAATTAAATACTAATCGCTTTTAATTTTTATTGTGTATCAAATGGATATTACAACACTTAGTCTGCTTCACCATATCATACCAAAGGTCCATACAATATTTAAGCTCAATCGGCTCAGTAGTTTCCTATAGAAAGTGGAACAGACAAACGACCTAAGAGAAATGTCATATTGACGGGTATGTTTTCTGTAGTGTTTCTTCTTATGTTCGTATGTGTACAGTTTACCGTCAACATCGCATGAGAAATGTCACCACATTTTGTCAAAATATTGATCATCCTTTAAATTGGAACTGATTTCATTTGTGGACATCTATAGCAAAGGTAAATTACAGGTCACAGAAAAAGATAAAAGTTACGCTTTTGGCAATAACCCGTTCATCGTAGAGACACGATATTAATCCCATGTTGAAGCAGATGAAGTCTCGCAATATTTTATTACATAGTCCTTGAAATTTGATTGAAAAAGTTTGACTATGGTCGCAATTTCAACAGAATTTCAAAAGTGTAAACACATTAGATGGATATTACAAACGACGAATAAAGTACAACGATTCGTAATAAACTTGTTTCGTTATTTTCTATAATTACACTTCGTATATACAATGGGAACGGAATATAAGATACGAAATTTCATTGATTACAATAGGGATTAAGTGGCGAGTCATTTGTTAAAATTCTAAACTTTGTCTCCTAATGAATTTCAGCTTCCTGCCCGAGAGGAAAGTATACAAGCAACAGATGATGCATGCAACTCTATTCCTGATGACCGAAAGAAAATGTACTTAACGCTGCCCCCCCCTACGTGAACAGAGATATATTTAACACGGGTCCTGATACGTGAACCGAAAATGTATTCGACTCTGGTCTCAATACACATACAGAAAATATAGTCACTCCTGGTTTCGATCTGCGAACAAAGAATATACTCGACCACGGTCACCATAAGTGTACATCGAATTTATACATATTGATTATGATATCTGGTCCCTATAACTGAATAATTTAATTCGGGTTCCAATGAGAGAACAGATAATTAATACAAACCATGATCCCGATAAGTGAAGTTAGAATTATTCGACTACGCTCTCGACAAGTGAACAAAGAATGTCTTTTACCATGACCATCGTAAACGTACAGAGAATGTGTTCAATACTGGCCCTGATCAAGAAACAATGTCTTTAATCTCGGCCCCAATAAGTGTACAGAGAATATGTTCAAACCTAGTCCCGGGTAACAACAATGTATTCAACCACGACAGCCATAAGCATACAGGGAATATGTTCCATCCTGGTCCCTATCAACAAATAATATATTTAACCACTCTAAGCATAAAGAGTATGTGTTCCATTAGGGTGTCGCAATAAGCAAAAACGTATTAAAACATAGCCCTGTGAAAGGAACTTAGAATTTATATAAACTATGGTACCGATAAACTAAGACTGTTTTCAACCTTGGTCCATTATTGAATACATAAGCGAACAAAGAATGTATTCAACCATGACCATCATAAGGGCACAGTGAATGTTTTTCCGCCCTGGTTCCAATCAATAAACAAAGTATATATTTGATTCGGGTTCCAATAAGCACACAGAACACATTCAACTCTGGTGTTGATAAGCGACTAGAAGATATCTTCAACCTTGACCCCAAGAAACTAGCAACATCCATACCCCCATCAAACATGTGCGTCTACTTGAGTGTCATATTTTAAGTATGTCAACCTCCCAAGGAATATTTGTCAAAGAACGAAGGTTCTTGCAGCTGGAATTGGTTCGTATCTATTACATAAAAGAAAAAAAAAACAACTGAAAGTAAATTAAAGAAAAAAAAAACGGATTATGTATTTCTAAATCTTTTTCTTTTCTTTTTTTACAGTTTCAGATTTGTTAACTCGGATCCAATTTCACGAATCTTTTATTGCAAGAATAGAAAGAAAATTAATGTAAAGAATCTTTGCAGGGGGCATTTTATTATCGTTATTTCTGTTTTATTTAGTCTATAATTTTACAAAGAATTTGGATTTATATCTTTTAGAGTTCGTAAACCCCCAATACAATACACTGTGTTTGGAGTTATTATACAAACAATTTTTTATATATACTTTTGCAAATGATTTAGTAACATAAATAGGGAGCAAATAGAAAAATATGTATTAAATAATAGATGCTACTTTATTTTATTAGAAAGTTTTGCCTATAAAGGCTCAGAGACGATTCGAGGATAAGAATTATTGAATGTTAAGTATTACAACAACACAATGATCAGTAACGATGAGAATTGGGTATTAATTGATTATTTAAGATGGCGGTTAAACAAACTTCTTTACGTTTGACTTGAAAACGACCATGTTGCAATCAGCTAGGAAGCAACTCCACGGTATTGTATTCTTCAGACGGACAGTTGTTTTTGTCTTAGGCTCAGATAGAGAGTAAGGGAAACTGCTAACAATGATAGTAGCTAGGCGAGTGTTTGTCGTGAATGTTTTGCAGGAGAGAGGAACCATAGATTAAAGCCCACTCGAGCACCTGTCATTGAAATAACGATAGAGCAAAGAGAGACGCACAGCGTCTCTTCCGTGAAGATGTAGCAGTGAGGAGAAAAGAATATTGCTCGCTAGAAATATTTATTATTTCTGACATTGTCATAGTCACTTTTACTTAGACAAAACACAAGTAAAAATGGCATCGCTAATGTCAGTTTTAAAAAAGATTTGGTGATGGCTGCCAATCGGATTAGGGAAAAACGTTAAACTCTAAAGCGACGGTCATTGTTTTACTGACGTAAATTACACTTGAATTCAAAACTCACTGACAGATCTTATGAAATTTGAAATACAAGAATTATGCGCCCTGCGGAACCAAATTTTAGTGCCTATTAAATATTAAATTGTGTATAATACCAATACATTGTTAATGAAAAATGATTTGTTTTGGACTATTAGAGGTAAATGACTTGCGATGACGCAAAGTGATTTGCAACGTTTATCGAAAGAGGTAAATTGTGAAAATTTGAAATGTGACTTATCATTTACTCACTCCCGTAAGTGACGAGTTTGTTAGTGAAACTGATTAGGTACTTGGAGGATGGTCACATTTTAGATGTATCTGAATTATGGGAAGTAACATTGCAAAAAAAAAAAAAAAAAGCAACAATCATGAATTGTATGTATATATATATATATATATATATACATATATATATGCATATATATGTATATCTCTATATATATATATACATATATAAATACATATATATGCATATATATACACACACACATATATATAGATATAGATATATTTGACTACTTCATTTAATCACATAAATTAATATACGAAAGTATAAATTTATGCGTCAACAGTGCTCAATACGTAGGTAGAGCTAGGTAGTAAGTTATAAAATATATATGGCAATTAAGCTACACAGAATATTTCGCGTTTCATCCACGCTAGGGTAAGCCTGATGAATCCTAGCGTGGATGAAACGCGGAATATTCTGTGTAGCTTAAATGCCATATATATTTTATATATATATATATATATATATATATATATATATATATATATATATATATATATATATATATATATATATATATATAAAGGGCCGACTTTAGTGTGCTCATACATCTATATTACACGAACCATCTTGAAAGAGACTGTCAGCTGCTTCATGATTTTTCTATTTCTTGATTTTGGAATTAAAATTTCGTCGACTCGTATATATATATATATATATATATATATATAATTTAAAGGAGATTAGAATAATAGTCTAAAGAGCTAAGTGTATTTTAATGTAATAGTGAAATTACTAGTTTAATTAAAATACAGGAAATGCTCGTTGTAATTTAGATATATAATAAGCTCGATAGTTAAATGTCCTAGAGCTAATTCAATATTAAGTAATGTGATTTATAATTTAAAAGTTTTAAAATTTTTTAAATTTAACAATCAAAATTTAATTAAATTAAAAATCAGTTTCATAAGAAGGAACAACAACAAAGTCAATTATCTGTACGATCGTTTCGGAAATCCGTGCTTTTTATTTGTGGTATACATGAAGTCACGTAGAATAATTATACATAGTTTTTTTGGTAAGCACGGTCTCCTCATCAGCAAATTTAGGAGGATTTCTATTGAATTGAAAAGACACCAAAAATAAACCTAGCATTAAAAGTAAGGCAGATGAATCTGAAAAATTGAAGTAAAAGGTTTGGATATAAAATTTATAAGAAAATTAATAAGAAAATTTGTATAGGTTAGAGATAGAAATGAGTAGAAAAAAAAATATATTTTTGAATTTACATAATAAATTTGATTTAAAAATATATATAGATATATAATTACCTTTTGGTTTTTCTTTTTTTGAAATCAGGAACTGTATTTAAAGTAGTCATTTAGATGTTTGCTATAGCTTTTTATTTTATTGAATGATGAATTTTAAAAGGGCGACGCTCGTGCAGTAAATTGTTTCCATTAGCGTATTTTGATTTAGAGACGCTACAGTTAATATCTATAGAGAGAGAGTTTTTTTTTTTTTTTTTTTTTTTGCAAGTTTTTAAGGGGAGATAATTGTCATGGCTTTATTTATTATTTGATTTACGAGTCTAAGGGCGGTAATTGGTTTAACTTAATTTATTAAAAAAAAAAAAAAAAAAATCTATTTTTACTAATGAGTAATTTTTAATAATTTAAGGTGGTTTATATTTATTAAATTTAAACCAACGTTTATGATTACACGATAGAAGCTCGTGTCTTGAATTTACTAGTTTGGTTGTGCTTTTTATATCTTCATATTTTAAAATTTTTAGGGTTTCTTTTGTACATAATGTACAAAATTTATCTCCTGGTTTATATGATTTGCAAGTCTCAATTATTTGCCATTTTAAGTTGAAAGAAATATTGCTATTTTTTAGTTGCCAAATATAGTTGGATAGAGTAGTTTGGTTTGATAGAGAGTTATTTTTAAAAGAATGTTTGTGCGTTGAAATTCTATGTTTTATTGGGCCAGATGTGGAACCAATATATATTACCTCTTGATTATTATGATTATTTTCCGTTAGGTCTATTGTTGGATTATAATGTGGTGGGTTGGTTAATAATTGATCGGTAGATTGATTTAAGTTGGTGTTATTATTTAATCTGGTAGTTGAGTTATGGCTGTTGATAGGTTCTTGTATATTTGGAGTTTTTGATACTGTGCAGCTATAGATAACATTTTTAATTTTACATGAGCCTTGTAGGGGACATTTATTTTTTCTTCTACAGTTACAGTCCGATGTATTTTGTATAGTTGCATTTTGTAGTTTATTAATTTTATTATTATTAGAGCTAATTATTTTCTGATGAAGGTTAGGCATAGTAGAGTAAGAGACTTTAATTGTGTTCTTATTGAAAATCTTATTATATCTATGGGGGGCTTTAAAGTTCTTATCTAATATTTTAAAAAATTCTCTAGCTATGTTTGTTTCTAGGTTTTTGGAATACGGGGGGTTGAACCATAGGATCTCCTTGTGTCTATTCTTACGTGGCGGGTTTTAGTTTGTTGTTTATTTATATTATTATCTAATATTTGTAGTTTGGTTTTATCTTTTTTTGTCTCCTGGTTATTTTTCTTAACTCGTATACGGGAAGACATTGCCATATTATATGTTATTACGTTCTTAATAGGTTTATTTTTAATGCAGTTTATGTTTCTATCATTTTCATTTATGAATTTAATTTGTGAATTATATCCAGAGTTTTTAAGGGCTTCATTATAGTATTTTTCATTTTTGGTAAATATTGATTTAGTAGAAGACAGTCTAGAAATTCTTAGAGCGATATTGGGAACTATTGATTTTAATATTGATTTAGGGTGGTTTGATTGATTGTGGACATATAGAAGTGATTGGTTAGGTTTATGGTATGGTTCAAAGGTAGAATTTTCAAGATTTAAGGTTATGTCTAAGAAATTAACAATTTTTTTATTAGGGTCTATTTTTATACTAAGTCCATAATTTTTAAATAATTTATGTAGAGCTTTAATTGCATTTTCATAATTTTTATTAGTAGAATTCGTTATGAAAAGTGCATCATCTCTATATAGCCCTCCTTCAAGTTTGAATTGTTTATGGAGTATACAATGTATTTCATTTAAAAGGAAAAGGCCAACTAGATCAGTGATCTGAGTCGAGTCCGTCGATCCCATTAAAATGTTGAAGTGGTTAGGGGTATTTTTCCTGGTCCAATATTTATTATCAAATGTTATTAAAGACTGTCTAGCTATAAGTATTAGTTTAGTTTCGTCTTGAGTTATATTAGTTAATTTTCGTGCCATTAATAGAGATTTATTAAGTAGGATAGGTGATATAGATTGGTAATATGATTCAATGTCAAAAGAAAGAAATTTAATATTATTTTTATTTTGAATATTAGAAAACCAGTCGATTACTTGGTTTGAAGATTGCCATAGTGGGTATTTTATTATGGATTTAATTTTGGGGATAATTCTATCTAATATGTTTTTACTAACCAGTCCTATATCTGATTTCGAGGGGCAAATGAGTCTAATAGTAGGGTTGATATTGAAGCTGTGTTTGTGGTCTTTTAAAGTAAATCTCGGGGTACCTGGTACCGTTATTTCTGTGTATTTATCTATTTTAAGTTTAGTTAAAATGTTTTTTGCATCATTATTTATTTTATTTAGTGCTGATTTATTAGTAGTTTTATAATTTTTATTAAGTTCTTTATATATTAGATTTTTATATTGTATATAGTCCATTGTGTAGAAATTTCCAGTTTTATCTGCCGGTACTATGAGTTTATTTTGGTGGCTTGTAGAAATAGATTTTGAAAATTTATTTATTTTTTTAAGTGTTGGAGTGATATATTTTTTATTTTTCTTAAATTTAATATTTTTAATCAGGTTGATTAAGTCATTTTCAAAATTTTCAGTGTCTATGTTTCTCTTAGGGTTTTTGTATGTTTTTAGTCTGTAGTATTTCGCTGCTTTTCTTTCTTCATTGTCTTGTCTGAGGATGGTTTCTTTTATTTCTCCAGGTTGGTGGTGTATTGGTTCTGTGGTTTCACTTTGGTAATTATCAAAATGGTAGGCTTTCCATCTCAAGTTCCTTATAAATGTATTTATACTTGTAATGAAGCTGGTTATAAAGGTGTCTTTAGGGGGTATGGGGATGCATTTAGTTGATAATTGTATGTCCTTCTTATGAAACATATCTACAATTACGTATATAAACTCAACCTGTTATAGGGAGCTAATAATTTAAAGGAGATTAGAATAATAGTCTAAAGAGCTAAGTGTATTTTAATGTAATAGTGAAATTACTAGTTTAATTAAAATACAGGAAATGCTCGTTGTAATTTAGATATATAATAAGCTCGATAGTTAAATGTCCTAGAGCTAATTCAATATTAAGTAATGTGATTTATAATTTAAAAGTTTTAAAATTTTTTAAATTTAACAATCAAAATTTAATTAAATTAAAAATCAGTTTCATAAGAAGGAACAACAACAAAGTCAATTATCTGTACGATCGTTTCGGAAATCCGTGCTTTTTATTTGTGGTATACATGAAGTCACGTAGAATAATTATACATAGTTTTTTTGGTAAGCACGGTCTCCTCATCAGCAAATTTAGGAGGATTTCTATTGAATTGAAAAGACACCAAAAATAAACCTAGCATTAAAAGTAAGGCAGATGAATCTGAAAAATTGAAGTAAAAGGTTTGGATATAAAATTTATAAGAAAATTAATAAGAAAATTTGTATAGGTTAGAGATAGAAATGAGTAGAAAAAAAAAATATATTTTTGAATTTACATAATAAATTTGATTTAAAAATATATATAGATATATAATTACCTTTTGGTTTTTCTTTTTTTGAAATCCGGAACTGTATTTAAAGTAGTCATTTAGATGTTTGCTATAGCTTCAATAGAAATCCTCCTAAATTTGCTGATGAGGAGACCGTGCTTACCAAAAAAACTATGTATAATTATTCTACGTGACTTCATGTATACCACAAATAAAAAGCACGGATTTCCGAAACGATCGTACAGATAATTGACTTTGTTGTTGTTCCTTCTTATGAAACTGATTTTTAATTTAATTAAATTTTGATTGTTAAATTTAAAAAATTTTAAAACTTTTAAATTATAAATCACATTACTTAATATTTATATATATATATATATATATATATATATATATATATATATATATATATATATATATATATATTACGGGACAGAATGATTATGTTAGCGTATAGAAACATTTCAATATCGCTACATAATGATGAGTCTGTTTCAATTAACTAGTTATAAATAACCAAAGACATCAGGCGATGTTGGATTTTCAAAATTTTAGTCCGTTTGTAATGGTGACATTTTAACATTTTCAGTTAAGAAAAGAGGAAGCTTTACACTTGAAATGACCCTGGTAAATCAGAATAGATCTCTTAAAAGAACTTTTAGAGTGAAATCAGAGAAGCTGCGCTAAGCATCCACTTCGGCCTAAAGTTGAGAATTATACCTGGTGTATGCGACCTTAACAGTGTCCTTCAAGAGACGCTGGAACACTAGTTTTATTCTGACTAAGCAGCTCGCGACATATGCTATTCAACGGGGTTGCAGTCAGCAGATTTTTGGACAGGTAGAGTCGCAGAAGTTTTCAGGCAGAAAGATTCCGAGTTTTTTCAGAGGCGTGACACGCAGCTGAGTCTGACTTGTACACATATTGTTTCGTCGTAGTCTCTTATTCCACCTTGATAAAAATGAGCAGCAATTCAATATAAATATTCTTAATTGAGCATGATATAGAGTAGTTATTTATATACGACGTGAAATTTGTCATGTGAGAAACTATTGCATATATAGTCATCCACATACTATTATATATATAGTCATCCACATACTATTATATATATAGTCATCCACATACTATTATATATATATATATATATATATATATATATATATATAGTCATCCACATACTATTACATATATAGTCATCCACATACTATTATATATATATATATATAGTCATCCACATACTATTACATATATAGTCATCCACATACTATTATATATATAGTCATCCACATACTATTACATATATAGTCATCCACATACTATTATATATATAGTTATCCACATACCATTACATATATAGTCATGCACACACTATTATATACATAGTCATCCACATACAGTACATTTTCGCAGCTCATCAGTGCGGCTAGACAAGCAACTACCTTAAGCCAGGATCGAAACCCGATCGCCCAAACGACAGTCGGAACTTCTAACCGTTGCACTATACGGCTGCCGCTATGTGGGCTGTAAATTAATAATGTTTTGACATTGCCCAAAGTACCTAAGGTCAATTTATTTACACAAAGAGCATCGTTTCATACGCTAATGGTAATGTGTACATCACTTCCCAAATGCTAAACCTAAGATAGGGATTATTATAGTCATCCACATACAGTACTGTTTCGCTGTTTCACAGCTTATCAGTGTGGATAGACAAGCAACTACCTCAAGCTACGATCGAAACCCGGTCGCCCGATTTTAAACGTTGCGCTATACGGCTGCTGCTATGCGGACAGTGAATATATATATATATATATATATATATATATATATTGAATGAAATATGAGGAATTAAAGTTTTACATAACCTTATTATATCATCGAAAAAATCAGGAAAAGTTACGGAAAACATTAGAAAAGACTTTTTATACCATACCGTTTCGAAGCTAAATGCTTATCATCAGAAGAGGAGAAAGGCCAGAATTATAAAAAATACAAATATAAAATACTTACTAGATATAAAATATGGAGATGAAAGAATAGCATACCGCGGTAAATTATAATTAAAAGTAGATATAATATATAAGGGCAAAACGAAAGGGTGGAATGTAGATTTTTTCTTAATTTTCTCATGAACTTTTCCGTATTGTTCTAATGATATAATAAGGTTTAATATTATTGTTTGCTCCTCTTACTTGTCTCACCTCGAGATGCTTTGCTTTGTTAAAGATTTTCTCTTTGATAACACACACAAGCAGACACACACAGACACACACACAGACACAGACACACACACATATATAATGTATATATATATATATATATATATATATATATATATATATATATATATATATATATATATATATATATAGTCTAAAGCAGCCTTGTGTAAAAAATGTAAAAATAAAAATAAAGAATGCACTTAAATTCCCCGAAGAAAAAAAAACCTAAATTAACCTATCGCAGACTTAACACTTGCATACGCCGACTTCTAAAATGTCTACAATTACAAAAGAGAATTAAACTATATAAGGATAAAAAGAAAAACTTTACTAAAATTGTTACATAGAAAACGGGAATCACCAGCTGCCTACCATGTAGCTGTTTCGGAGATTTAAAAACAGGACAGCTATAAAATACATGGCTCTCCATTGGAAAATAATACTTCCCCAATAACAAAATGTAGATACAATACCGTTACTATTTATACTAATATATATATATATATATAAATAAAATATGAATAATATTTATAAGCAAGTTTAATAATAATATTATAAGATCTATTCTGCCATATGTTAATTAGCATATAAATTTATGAGAATAAAAATGCGTAAACGCTATAATACATTTGGTACAAGACATGCAAAAAGATAAGAGGAAGGATATATATATATATATATATATATATATATATATATATATATATATATATACATGAGGTGAATTAGGGGTCAAATTACTCTTTTCTAAACGCGCATATATTGACTACGATAAATGGGTATGTGAATAATAAAGAATCTGATTGGTTGATTAGAAAACCCAGTAATACGGGAACATACAAAACCATGAGGCAACATCAATTTTATTCACTCTCCTGACGAATTCTCCCGAGAATGAAACGGGGAAAATGCAAATTAATTGCCATATATATTTTCAAAAATATGTACACACACATACACACACACACACACATATATATATATATATATATATATATATATATATATATATACTAGCAGGACGCCTGATTAATGCAGATTTCGTATTTATTATTATAATATATTGGACCCAATATATAGTAATGATTTGAAAAGTTAAAAAAAATTACTCGTGTGCCACCACAAAAAATCGAAACCGAAGTGCTTAGCTTTCGATTTACTTTTTCATTTGACGTTATTACCTAAGCGATTAAAACGTGTTTACTGCAATGCTAAAAATGAAAATATGAACTAATAGCAATTACCTTACACATGCATATTCGTAATGCCGTCGTTCTACCTTAACCTGGCAAATTCCATTTTTTGAATTTTGACATTTTGGCACTGATTTCCCCAGCTAAAACCCAAATGTAAAGTTTCCTCTGGGTTCGAATACCCTATATATTAAGTTTCATATATCTAGATCACAAACTGGCAGAAGAGTTTGGAAGGAAAAACTTTTAAACAAATATATATACGCATACGAAATATAATATTTAGAAAGAGGATTGTGTTTACTATAATCATTTTACGCAAATATTACGCAAGTATAAATCATGCAGAATATCTGTATGATTTATATAATTACAGAAAATAATAAAGTATAGATGATCATCACATAAGAAAACCGAAAACCTGATAAGGAATTAATTAAAATAAATCTTTAAAATAATATGCACATTTGTTTGTGTACTAGAAGGAATTCAGTTGATCACAACCCTTTATGCGTGTTCTTACATTACAATAGTACATCCCTGAATCCGACGGCGCAATACTACACCGTTCAATACTGTAAGACTGAAACAAAGCTGTTCTGCTTGAAAAGGGCGCCATTTTCTTCTTATTCATATTTATATCGATTCTTTGCTTTAAAAAACTAAAGTAATTACGTGTTTACTTTTTTAATATCCCATTTTGCTGTTTCGGATTATTTTACTAAAGTAAGTAAAGCGTCATTATTTTTAAAAACTGTTTTTGTTTCTTTGTTTTTCGATATTTCGTCGATATTATTTAGTAAGAGCGTTTAGTAGAAAAGCCAAAAAACGACTACCCGAAAAAATAAATATACAAGAAATAAATGTTACCATAGTCAATAAAAGTGCAGTCCATGTTTTTTTTGTTTTGAAATAGTTTTTTAATGCTCTTTACTTGAAATAATTTCAGCGAACTGAAATTAAAACGAAATTTGAGGCGATAACTACTTAAATGAATTTTTATATAAACTACACATGCCATAACTGAATATTCCTCAAGCACAAAATAACAGAAAACATTAAAATATTTTTATAAATATTCCTTACGTTGACGGAACTCTCTTAAATTGTTAACACAGAATGCTCAAGTGTCCCTCCTTCAAATTGAAAACGGGGCTTTCCATTTCAAAATCGCTGCCATTTTGATTTTTTTTTTTAACCAGTGCGTGAATATTAAAAAATAATTTTTTTTTTTTACAAACTACTTAAAAATACAAACCAATGAACTTTTCTACGATAAAAGTAACTTTTATTGACTATGGTAACATTTATTTCTTGTATATTTATATTATTATATATATAACATTTTCTCTTTGTAAGGAAACACCATTTTGTTGGTCACTCTTGGCTACGAAGGGAAACAAACTTGATATAAAAAAAATATATTTTCGCGAAAATTATCTTTACTTTCATCATATTTTGCTTAGGGTAAAAATTTTTAGCATTAAAACCTATCTCTTTACAACCCCCTCATTTTCATAACCTATCATACTTTCATCAATCACAGTCAATTTTCTGTAGGCTGTTTTTGAACCCAGTCAACGACGGGTACTTCTGCTAGTATATATATATATATATATATATATATGAACAGATGATTAATAAAATATGTTAAAAGACATTTTTGTCGGATTTTGCATATAAAAGTATTTAATGAAACTACAAGTAAGTCAAAGATCTTACTTGGTTAAAAAAAGGGTGAGGTAAGGGGAACAGGAGGCAAAAGAAAAATAATTAAAAAAAAGATTTCACATGAATGGATAGTCCGCTGAAGGGTAAAGATCCAAAAATGGTAAAATCCAAAACGGTCGAATTTAAAATTTCAATCCACTAGGTAAATTCCAAATGGTCCAAAATCATTTAAAAGGCAAAGTTCCTTATATATATATATATATATATATATATATATATATATATATATATATATATATATATATATATACTCATAGGAAGACCCGACATTGCCCAAGATTTAATGGTGATAAGTATGTATTTTCTCATCATACTCAAAACTATTATTTTCGTTTTTTTTTTTTAAATTTTATTTTAGATGAATAATCAGCACATTAGTGATTCGCGACATTGTTTTCCCCCGGGAATTGTATATATATGATATAAATTTAATCAAAATAAGAATCTTTAGAATCAAGTCGGGGTAGGATGGAGCAGTGCGAGAAGGGTCTCTGGATTTGTCGGCCGGCGCCATCTTCTGCTACACCCAGGGTCTGCCAGTGGACACTTGATTGCACCAGGGGATAACCATATACTTCAGCACATCCAGGTATACTCTGGTGTTGACTTTCGAGCCGACTTCGAAGATGTGAGGTGGCATTATTTGGCCCTCACTTGAAGCCACACCAAAGACTATAACCGTAGCTGAAAACTTTGCTTTCATCACCCTGCTATTCGTGGCAATCAAGTGATTCATTTTGAGGATGATGTCAATGGCCGTGTTGTCATAACTTGTAGAGAACATGAGTTGTACAGTGGTGCATCTCCGATCTCGTTCCTTGAATATTGTGTCACTTTCAGCTATGGAAGAGCTCTCATCGCTCTCGGGATTTGTACACAGTTGGCCAACAAACCTGGTTTTCATAAAAAATGGAATCATGTCGTCTTTTTCTAGGGCGACAATTTTATGGGTTCACTCTGTACTTACTTAACAGAAAAATCACTTTGATCCATTCATTTTCTAATGTTTACAAATTCTAGTTTAAATATATTGAACACTGTTTACCTTGTTTTCTCTGAAGGTGAGAAATCAACTATTTGATTATAGAACATTTTACTTTTCAGTTTAAATCAAAATATTTTTCAAGTACAGTTTTCAGAACGTTTTAATCCGATGTCCGATAAAAGCGACTTTTCGTAACACGCGGACATGCAATACTATGATGATGTGATGCTATGTTATACATGTCATTCTTGTGAATTCAAGTACCTCGCAAACAGATTTATTGCGATCCATAAAGGTCACAAAATAAGACACATATATAGTTTAGATGAGGGATTTGTATTTTACAACACGATAGAATTGTTAGAGGACGGAAGTTGTAATACTTAATGCAAAAAATGACGTACTATCTACTGCAATTTATTTTGTTCCACTTTACTCAACTCATAATCATTTTTAGCAATCCGTATCCATGTAATCCCTCTACTCATTAAATATAAAATTTACGGCGTTTATTTTGCCAACCTCTTATGTTTCTTCTATATATCGGCACAACCCTCCCCACCATATTATATTATTTTCCCTTCTATTCCTTTTAGCTCCTAATCTATTGCAAGTCCCCAGCTAACTAAAATCCACCTACATTAGTTTAACACCTCGGAATTTCGCCGCCCATCCCTCGATAGTTTTTTTTAAATTTATTTTTTTATTACATTTTCACCCTAAACAAGGCATATTGCCACTTTGTTGTGGGGGGCTACTATCAGGGACATGGGCATCAGGGGTACTGTGTAGGGAGTTGGACAGCAAGATGTCGGTTCACGCTGCACTTGGACTTCTGCATGTCAGTACAGTTGGGGAAGCAGGGACCCGGAAGGGAATTCCAAAGTCTAGCTGTCCGGGGAAGAAACTACTGGAGTAGAAGGCTCTCTTACATCTAGGGATCTCTACTGTTAACGAGTGGGATTTAGCTGCTTGTCGGGTTTGTCGGGAGTATTTACGTCGAGGGGGCACAAGTGCTTGCAGTTCGTCAGAGCATTCGCCGTTAAAGTACTTGTAGAAAAGTCAGAGGAATGCAACATTTCGTCGATGGAACAGGGGCTGAATTTAGATGACAGTTCAGGACCTATCAGATTGGCGACTCTCTTTTGAACCTTGTCTAGGAGTGAGAGACTAGTGGTAGATGCACCAGCCCAAATATGACAACAATACTCCATACATGGGCGAATGGTGGCCTTATAAAGTTATATGATACTTTCGGGCGTTAGTAGCTTTCTAGCACGGTAGAGAGAACCTACCTTCTTCGCAGCGGTCCTGGCGATACACTCGATATAATTGTTCCAACTCATGTTTCCTGAGAGAGTTAGGCCGAGGAGTTTAAAAGAAGTACTTTTAGATACAGAGTCATTGGCCATTGCTATTGGTGGTAGAGAAGGTTTCTTGTAATTATTGAAGGAAACCAGTTTAGTCTTGTCAGCATTGAATGTGACCATCCATTTATGTCCCCATTCCACTACAGATCGGAGGTCATCCTGTAGTGTTTCTGCCATTTCTTTAGATATGTGTTCATTTGTTTTCCTGTCGTGTCTGTTATAGAGTGTAGTGTCGTCAGCATATATACCCAGCTCACAGGCAATTTTGTCACGGAGGTCATTTATGAATATTAGGAATAATAGAGATCCCAGGATAGACCCCTGAGACACTCACGCATTTATATCTTATTGTTTAGATGTACGACCGTCGAGGACAACCTGCATTTTTCTCTTATCTAAGAAGGATTTAATTATGTCATGTATTCTTCCAGTGATACCATATGATCTGATTTTCGTGAGAAGACCTTCATGCTATACCCTGTCAAAAGCCTTTGATATATCTAGAGCTAACGCTCTACCCTCCCCCGCTTTGTCCAGTGACTGGTATATACGTTCTGAGATTACAGTTAGGATGTTTGCTGTTGAACGGGCTTGTCTAAATCCATATTGTTGGTCAGTCAGAAGTTTAGCATCTGTAAGGTGATGGAGTAGAGCTTGGTTAATTATTGTGTCAAATATTTTGGCTCAAAGTGGGAGGAGGCTAATGGGGCGATAATTTACTGGGTCAGTACTTTCGTCAGAATTCTTTAAAACTGGTACTACAGAAGCAGAATTAGAATAGCAAAATTTTAAAATAATGAGAAAGAAGTGAACCATAATCGAATGTTAAAAAATAATACATAAGTCGATTAAAAAAAAAATTCTCGAAGTATAATACAACATAAGAAAAAAGTGAACACTATTTTTTTTCTTAATTACTTTTCCCTTTTTTCTTATGTTGTATTACACTTCGTGATTAGTTTTTAATCGACTTATGTATTATTTTTTAACATTCGATTATGGTTCACTTCTTTCTCATTATATATATATATATATGTGTGCGTGTGTGTGTGTGTGTGTGTGTGTGTGATCGTGTCTGTGTGTGTGTCTGTCTATGTACATTTCCCTACGCAATAACTCTCTCAATTTTTGTCTACAGACTCCAAATTTGATATACAGGATACTGAGATTTGGGAAAATCGATGTGATCGGGTTTCGGACAGAAATTTCGCTGTTAAGTGGTCAAAGTTCAACGAATTGACATTTGAGAACTCTACCAAACTCCTCCGACAATTTTGGGTCTAAACACTTGACATTTTAGATATTGGTTCTTTGGACATGGATCTAACTTAATAACTTAATTTGAGCCAAAAACAATAAACTTTAAGGGGTCATAATAGGGGTCAAAGTTAAAAAATATTCCTTTTTTTTTTTTTTTGCTCAGCATACACCTCCAAACACCCGGGCAACGCCGGGCATCCATTGCTAGTATATATATATATATATATATATATATATATATATATATATATATATATATATATATATATATATATAAATGGTAAAACTTTTCTACGATGTGCATGTTTTTGTTAATCCTCTATTTGAGAAACTGACCATCCAAATATAGATTCTTGAATTTCTTTAACACCTCGCCTTCCAAAAATTGCATGTCTATGATTAAAATGAAAAAAAAAAAATTGTAGATCAGCATTCATTTATTTTCCTAAGAAGCTTAAAGTTACTAGTCATTTTATTAATGTGTCGTTTTCAAAGAATTTCATGTTAGTTTTTAAGTGATGAAATGTTTCGCTACTTTAAGATACAACAGAACTACAGTTTCAAGTAAACAGTGTATTTTTCCCGTTGCTGTTGTTGCTGCTGCTGTTGTTGTTGTTGTTGTTGCTATTTTTCTTCTTATTATTATTTGTCGTCTCGCGTTTCTCGCGTGACAGCCTTCCCAATTTCTGACCCTGACTTTAAGAAAAAAAAAACCCAAAACAATAAACATTGTGCAAAACAGGAGGCGAAAATAAGATAAATTATATTTTGAATAGAATGCTTAGAAGGAGGTGAGTGAAAGCAAAGAAAATGTTTATATTCAAGGTTGGGGGGGGGTTAAAATTAAAAGGATTTTTCCATAGACGAAAAACAAAAATAAACTCAGATGCAATACGTCTTTTTTCTAAATAAAACACAATCTTAAATAAAATAATATAAAATATAGGGAAAATACGTTTAAAAGAAATAAAAATAAGAAAAACTGACAGGCGGGTTATAAGTGGATTATTTTTATTTTTTTTTATTAAGAAAAAAAATCAATTTCAAAATATATGAACATTATATATATATATATATATATATATATATATATTATGCATATAAATATATTATGTATATATATATATATATATATATATATATATATATATATATATATATACTGTTTTCACAAAATAAAACTTACTCTAGGATAGCGATACAAAATAGCTTTAAAACTAACAATAACAATAGAAAACAAACAAATAAATAAATTAAATAAACATGAATATACATAAACGATCACATATATATGTGTATATATATGTGCATGTATGTGTGTACACATAGGTATATTTTTATATATATAAAAAAAAGAAAAAAAAAAGGAAAACGTCTACCTTAAACCACTAACCTAGTTCTAAAACAGATCCTTTGTTCGATAAAATGCATGCCCATTGGCTGATAGGAAGGGGCGCGGTGGATACTAGAAAGCTGATTGGCTAACTAAAAATCCTCAACATGTATACAAACAAGAAATAACCATAGAATTCGCGCATAAGCCTGACGAATCCTATAGTGGATGAAACGCAGAATATTCAGTGTAGCTTAATCGCCATATATATTTTATAAATTACTAACTAGCTCTACCTACCTATTGAGCACTTTTGAAGTAAATACTTAAAGTTTACGCATAAATCTATACTTTCGTATATTAAATTTATGTGAGTAAATGAAGTAGTTATATATATATATATACATATATATATATGTATTTATATTTGTGTATGTCTGTATGTCTGTTTAGCTGATGTTCTTAACGTATGACCAAACGAAGTATCCCAGCGTGTTCAGGTCGGGGGAAGAGCAGGGCCAGTGAGAGAGGCATTAAGGCGTATCACATTTTCTGAAGCCAAACTGAGTCTCTTTGGACTTGTTGGCCAGCGCGGAGTCCTGCTGCTTTATCCAGGGTTTGCTAGCGGTCACCTGATTGCACCAGGGAGCACCACACCCTTCAGCAGATCCAGGTACACTTTGGTGATGACTTTCAAGCTGACTTCAAAGATGTGAGGTGCCATGATGTGGCCCTCATTGAAACCACACAAAAGATCAGAATATAAGCCAAAACTTTTGTTGAGCTGTGCCCTCAAGCGTTGAACCATCTGGTTTGTATTTTTAGAGCGTTGGCAGGGTTCCTATTTTCATAACCGGGATCGGTAGAGAGTATGAGTTGTACAACGGCGCATCTTCGATCTCGCTCGTTGAACATTGTGTCACTTTAAGACATTATATAAGGTTCCTATCGCTCTTGTGATTTGTACACAACCGGCAAAATAGTAGATAGTCTACAACAACAAAGAAAACAGGTTTTCATCAAAAGGAAATGGAATCATTTTGTCTTTTATGGGGCAACAATTTATCGTTCCACCCTGTATGTATATCTTAGTGCTCCTGCAAACCAACAGGGAAGACAACCAAGCAAAATTCATCGGAAAGCAGCAAAACTAAAGCTAGCTTGCCAGGACACTATATATAAATATGTAGGTAAATTTAGGCATGTTTTATTGGTTTAAAGATATCGGTTGTTTTTTACTAATTGCCATAACATTTTAACCATAGAATAGTAATATAATTTTCAAAAAGCCTGAAAATGTTCATGTAGTTTCGTCCCATAAAACCAAAGATATGAGCATTACAATATTCAATTTGGCTACGAGTATAGATATTTTTATATGTATGTATGTATGTATATATATATATATATATTAATTATATATATATATATATATATATATATATATATATATATTAATTATATTGAAGGATTAAAAACAAGACCTTCCAAAGGGCGAATGAACTCTTTTTCTGGGTCAACGGCCAACTAGCACCGTGTATATTTGTGTGTGTGTATATGTGTATTGGAGTGGAGAGGGCTCCCGTAAGCCGTGGTGAAGGCAACCTTTCTAGGAGAAGCAAATCTCTGATTTAAAAAACCATAAAGCGGAAGACTATTACCCGCATTAAGCTGGTCTGCAGTTTAATTTGTTGCTGGCTATCTTGCTCTTGCTTGTTGCTGGATCTCAACATTTTGAACCAAGAGAGAGACTTAGTTGTCGTACACAGCTAAGACTCTGTAACATCATATTTGTATAGATACTCCCTAAGCCATTTGGGCTCATGGATTTTGAATGTCTGAGGGAGTGGCACTCGTCTGACAAGACGTTGCAATCATCATCATCATATATATATATATATATGTATATATATATAGAGAGAGAGAGAAAGAGAGAGAGAGAGAGAGAGGGATATATATATATATTACCTTTTTTTACAATTTTATAAGACTAATCAGAATTTAACAAATGAATGCTCGTTATTATTATTATTATTATTATTATTATTATTATTATTATTATTGTTATTGTTGTTTTTATTATTATTATTATTATTATCATTATTATTATAGGCTTACAAGAAGCTTTCACACAGGTCATACACCTATGGTGTTCTCTGGAAGCTGAGTGATAACAAGTCTCTCCAGATGTCCAGTACTCTCCACCTCCTTCGATAACATTTGGAAAGGAAATGAATTTGCATTATCGCAACAGATGCTTACCATTGATTTCTCTGTAGCAGCGGGCATTGGTTTCTACTCGAATTTGAGTGATAATCAGCCTCCCCAAGGTCCCAGTCCTTTTGCCACTTGTCCACCGGAGGTCTGATCAGTGCTTTCTCCTCGATTTTTTCATCATGACCTTAATCGGTTATTTGGCATCATTCTTTTGGGGGAGGACGGTAATTAGGAAATGGGAGGAGAGAGTAAGCTTATAGATATATAGCTTCATTGTTCTTGGTTCATGTAACGTTTCATTTTTATTTCTGCATCAGCTCGTCTGGCCTGCGCATGTGGCTCGTTTATTAGTCTCCACAATCAATTTCCTTCATATTTCAGCTGTTTTCATTATTGTTATTCGTTGCATCTTTCCAGCCATTCCTCTGATTCCAATTTCTCCCATTCTTTTTTTCAAAGTTTTTTCGGAATTGTTCCTAGTTCTCCTGCTATTATAGGTACTCTCTTGATTTTTTTCATCATCTATATCTCTTTCAGCTCTTTGGCTAGCTCTGTGTATTTATTTCGTTTTTCCTTTTCTTTAATATTTATCCTGTGGTCCGCTGGAACAGCAAAGTCTACGATTTGACAGGACTTTTCATTCTTGTTAATTATTACGACATCGGTCTTCTTGCTGGGATGGGTTTATCCGTTTGTATATACATGTCCCATAGGATTTTGTGATTGTCATTTTCAATTACTGTTGCTGGCTTATTTGTCCGTGCGTTGGAGATGCAGTTGCTTACACACTTCCCAGTTTACTACCCTTCCCATTTTGTCGTGCCTGTTCTTGTATTCCTTTTGGGCTAGTTTGCTACATTTACTTACTATATGGTTTATCGTTTCGTCTCTTTGTTCACAAAGTTTGCATTTGCTGTTTTCTTGTGTTTTGTTGATCTTTGCTTTGATGTGATTGGTTCTTATCGACTTATCTTGTGCTGCAATTATTAAGGATTCAGTCTCTCGGTTTACATGTCTTTTTTGCATCCATGTTCAAGTGTTTTCGTTAATCCCATCTTTTGTAATCCTTACGTATCTTCTGTGTAGTTGTTTCTCTTCCCATTTTCTTTTCTTATTTTATCTCTTACACTCTGTTTTCAGTTTTGTTGACTTTTCCGTATCTTTTTCTGCCATAATTATCTTTTTCGTGTTTTGAATTTTGTGAGTGAAGGGGTGAGGAAAGAGGGGAAGTACGATTTCGTGTAGTTAAGCTGTCGCTCGTTTTTAATAGTACCAATTCCGTTTCGAAGCTCTGAGTTAAAGAATTAGGATGCCTTACTTTTGGAACGACCCCCGTATATATATATATATATATATATATATATATATATATATATATATATATATATATATATATATATATTACGCAGTGGTCACCTCTTATCAAGGCACGGAAGCCACTCAGGGATAAGGGTTATTGCAAGTACATTACGTTAGTGTGGAGATTTGATGAAGTGTTTACTTAAGGGGCCGGTTCATTAGGAATTTGTTTACGTTGGACTTGAAGACATCCAAGTTGTAGTCCGGAGGGAAGCAGGCAGACGGAACAGAGTTCCACAGGCGTGCAGTTCTAAGAAAGAAGCTTTGTTCATGGAATCCGCGTTTTGATTTAGGCACAGATATAGAGTGGGATATATTTTTCACAGTGGATTAAGCTAGACGGGTGTTTTTCGTGAAAGATTGGCGAGGGGGGATCAGAGATTGGAGTTCAGACGAGCATCTGCCATGGAAATAATGATAAAACAAGGACAGGCTCGCAACGTCTCTTCTGTGGGAGAGAGTTTGCAGGGTAGAGAAAAGGGCATCCCCCACTAAACCACGAAGTCTATTTTGTACTCTGTCAAGGCAGGATAGGCTGTTTTTAGCAGCTCCTGCCCAGATATGGCAACAGTATTCCATCCTTGGACGTACTTGGCTTTTATATAGATAGAGAATTGCATCAATAGTGAGATATCTTCTGGAGCGGCAGAAGGATCCTACCATCTTTCCAGCGACCTTGGCAACAGACTTGATGTACGTGTTCCATTTAAGATCAGGAGTAAAGGTCAAACCCAGAAGCTTGTCAAAACACCGAGCCTCACCCAGACGAGAGCCACCCATCACAATTGGTGCCAGCTGGGGACAGAGCGTTGATGATGCAAGGATAGGAGTTTGGTTTTGGATGCATTAAAGGAATCCAGCCACATCTTCCCCCAATGAACCACGCGCTCGAGATCAGAGGAGAGAGAATCAGAGAGAACTTTGTCATTTACAGCCTTTGATGTGTTGCCGTCGATGGTCGTGTCATCAGCATAGATGTCAACGAATGATTTAAGTATGTGTTTAGGAAGGTCATTGATGTAGATCAGGAAGATAGTTGGGCCCAGGATTGACCCCTGAGGGACTCCAGCATTTATATTGCAGGCCTCCGATTTTTGTCCATCTACCACTACTCTTATGAGCCTATCGGAGAGAAATGATTTAATGATTGAGAAAACATTTCCAGTTATACCGTAGCTGGAAATCTTGTGAAGTAGCCCTTTATGCCATACCTTGTCGAAGCCTTTTGATATGTCAAGAGCAATTGCCCTAGAAAGGAAGCCTTTCTCAAGAGATTCACTAATCCTGTAGGATATAACCGTCAGCACATCTGCGGTAGATCTTGCAGAGCGGAAATCATATTGTGTGTCACTAAGAAGGTTATTCCTGCTGAGGTGGTTGACTATTTCTCTATTTAATATGTATTCCAGCAACGTACTTGGCTTCTATATAGATAGAGAATTGCATCAGTAGTGAGATATCTTCTGGAGCGGTAGGAGGATCCCACCATTTTTCCAGCGAACTTGGCAACAGACTTGATGTACGTGTTCCATTTCAGATCAGGAGTAAAGGTCAAACCCAGAAGCTTGTCAAAACATGGAGCCTCTCCCAGACGAGAGCCACCCATCCCAATTGATGCCAGCTGGGGATCAGAGCGTTGATGATGTAAGGATAGGAGTTTGATTTTAGATGCATTAAAGGTAACCAGACACGTCTTCCCCCACTGAACCACGCGCTCGAGATCAGAGGAGAGAGAATCAGAGAGAACTTTGTCATTTACAGCCTTTGATATGTTGCCGCAGATGGTCGTGTCATCAGCATAGATGTCAACGAATGATTTAAGTATGTGTTTAGGGAGGTCATTGATGTAGATCAGGAAGAGAGTTGGGCCCAGAATTGACCCCTGAGTGACTCCAGCATTAATACTGCAGGCCTCTGATTTTTGTCCATTGACCACTACTCTTATGAGCCTATCGGAGAGAAATGATTTAATGATTGAGAAAACATTTCCAGTTATACCGTAGCTGAAAATCTTGTGAAGTAGACCCTTATGCCATACCTTGTCGAAGGCCTTTGATATGTCAAGAGCAATTGCCCTAGAAAAGAAGCCTTTGTCAAGGGATTCACTAATCCTGTGAGATATAACCGTTAGCACATCTGCTGTAGATCTTGCAGAGCGGAAACCATATTGTGTGTCACTAAGAAGGTTGTTTCTGCTGAGGTGGTTGACTATTTCTCTATTTAATATGGATTCCAGCAACTTACTCATAACACACAGGAGACTTATTGGTCTGTACTGAGAGGGAGATGACTTATCACCTGAATTCTTAAATACAGGGCAAACTGATGAGGTCTTCCAGGGAGTCGGAAAGTACTTCTCCTTTAGGCAGCGCTTAAACAGTTTCGTAAGTATGGGAGCAAGTTCTGGTTGAATCTTTTTTAACACTATAATTGGGATGCCGTCAGGGCCAGTTGCTTTACTGGAATCAAGGTTCTTGATTAGCTTGGCGACCTCATGCACGGATATTTGTATGTTACCTTGCGTGTTCTGCGTTATAGGAGGAAATATGGGGAGTTGATGGCCTGACGGGATGACCTCTGGTCCATTGATAATGGTTGGGATAAAACGCACACTTCTGTTCAGGATCCTATTTGTTATTTGCCAAAACTAGTGGGATCCAAGCCGCTTATCAGCTACCTTGGATTTAACAGACTGGGCATATAGCTCTCTTGCATTTTTTATTACTCTTTTACAGTGGTTGCTGGCAGACCTGAAAGCAGCTTTAGTCTCAGTGCATCTATTACGTTGGTAGCTATGGAAAAAGTGATTTCTGTGCGCGATAGCAGCAGCACATTCTGGGGAGAATCATGGCTGGCTGTTAGGTTTTTGTTGGAATATTTTAGATGGTATGAATCGGTCTATGCCTACAATTAACCATTCGGTCAGATCTGATACTATAGAGGCCACTTCCTTTTTAACCATAGAGTGCAGAGGTAAATCAGATATGAATGTACGGAAGCTATCCCAGTCAGCCATAGAGTATCGGTATACAGTACTGTGGAGGGGTACGTCTGGGGACTTATTACATTTCGTTTTTATCTTAACTGATACGACGAAGTGGTCGGAGGATCCTAGAGGAGAGTGAACGGAACATGAACATAGCTCAGGGGAAGTTGAGAGAAAAAGGTCTAGGAGGCTTGCATATTGACCGGATGTATCGGGCACACGGGTGGGTTCGCGAACAATCTGAGTGAGGTTATAAGCAATGGCAAAATCATGACAAAACCTCCCCTCATCATCTGTCTTATTTGAATTGGTCAGCCATTCCACGTTATGGACATTGAAGTCACCACAGATGTGGATGTTAGCCGAGAGATGTGCAGACAGGATGTGGTCTATTTTCTCAGATATGCTCTTAAAGATAGTAACTCCGCTGTTGTGGGGCCGATACAGGGCAAATATAAATGCAGTGGTGTAAGCAAGTGCAACCTGGAAGCACATATAGAGTAAATTAGGATCTTCTCTAGAGATATCCCATTCACACGGGAAGCCATCCTTAATATAGGCACATATTCCATGCCCATGGCGATCTTGGGAGGTCAGATTTAGCTGTTAAGTTAGAGTATCCGTTAATTATGAACTCAGAAGGGAAGTGGTCGGCCCTATTCCAGTTTCGCTTAGAAATAATATGTTCGGTTTCGTCTCCTGTAATTTGGTTTCAACCTCTGGAATGTTGGAACGTAGACTCCTGATGTTGGAGAAGGAGACCTGGTAGTAGGGGTCTACGTTGGAAGATGGGGTTCTAGGTTTAATCGAGTTTTTTTTTCTGGGGAGATTTCATGTTGAGGTTTTGGGATTTGTGGAGCAGGTCGGCATACTTGGTTAGAGCAGTACAGAGAGGGAAAGTAAGAGAGAAAAAGACAAGAAAAATTTTTTTTGTAGCACACGAAAAGGTAAAGCCATAACAATTACCCACTAGTATGGCATCGAGAGGCCTCACCAGAGACTACTGCAAGGTCCAGATCCACTCACCAAATGGCAATACAGAAGTCCCAGTACTTTGCGCCTGCTGATAGGACAACCTCCTTAGTGGTTTATCCAAGGTTGCGGTCCCTGACTATCAGGCGGATAACGTCAGCCCAGACAAAACGTTTACCTCCAGCACCCTTACTAGTGACATGGCCACAAGGACATACATAGAGACAGAAAAATTTCCGACACCTCAGACTACTATTCACCAAGTACTACCGACCATTAAGCAGCTTTTTCTTCACCCTTTGTCAGAAAAATCACTCATGGAATGAGGATTGAGGGACAAAAAATGAGAAGCGAGAGTTACTGGAGCTGCCGATAACACATCCACTGTATTATCTACTCTATAAAATAGGGGGAGGAGGGGAATGGGTACAAGATACTTATTTATATCTAAGTAGCAAATCCGGTGCAAAGTTATCAATTCAGGACACTTTTGATGATAATCTCCCCTCCTATATTAATGGGTGGAGTTTGTCGTTATCTATCTCGAGTTTGAATCATTGTAGCTTCACCTAATAATTAAAATCCAATAATTAGCTTTTATTAATTTGTAAAGTCAGCTTAATATTAATTTACATTCGAGTTTATATAATTATTCAAGGTTTTAATTATTAATTATATTAATTATTTATATTTAATAATTATGTATTTTTCGAGTTCTTTTTTTGGTATCATTCACACAGTCTTCTATACAAAGCAGCACCTTTCTGTCATCTTTCCTTTTCATGTAGAGTCGACCAGCGTCGTCCTTCGGGTGCAGTGCGTTGTGCATGGTAATGAGTTTCCTTGTCTTCTGATTGAGTTGTCTCAGTTCTTCTTTGGTCCATCCAATGAACGTCGTGTCCTGGTACTCTCCAGTTTGCCATTTTTCCTATGGTTTTCTTTATGGTTTCCTTGCTGATTTAATTCACTATTTCTTATTCGATGCGTTGTAACTCTTCTTTTATGTCTTTCAGCCATTCGGCATTTGTATTGCAATCTCGTCGTTCTTCAAATATCTTACTCCAATAGTTTTGTTTATGTCTGGTTTGGTCGTTCTGTTTTTGTTTTCCCTCCGTTCACATTTTGGTAGAATTAGCTTTCATTATTTTCAAATGTCTTGTTTTGTTTGTACTGTTCAGATTTGTATCTATATCGTTTCAAATCTTCCTTCTTTTGCTGCTATTTTTTTGTTCAGATTTTCTTGTTTCTTGTTTAGCTTCGCCCTGCTAGTTACAAATTTCCTGACGTCGTTTTCTTCCTGTTTATCGATTTGGCTTCTTTTTTCTGTTTGTTTATTTGCGTTTCTAGCCTCATTTACCATCCAGGTTTTGTCGATGCATTGTTCCCCTGTTGTTTTCTGATTCGAACTTCATACTTACCATTTTGGCTCCTGCGTAAATGAAATTGTTTACGTCTGAGATTCTATCTGCTGTGATTTGTGGGAGGAGCTTAAGTTCTCTGTCTCTGCTTTTAACTCCTTTTGTTCTCGATTTCTTAGAGATGGGAGCTTTGTTTTCTCCTCGTTTATGAACTGTATCATATTTTTTTTCATTTGCTTCATCCTTTGTTAGCTCTGTTTCATTGTTCTTGATTTCAAGGTTTGTAGGGTCCAGTCTTCGCAGGTTCTCCGTCTGTGGTGTTTCTACTTGTGGGGCTTCTATATGTGTGGTTCCAGTTGGGGCTGCTTCATGCTCAATTTCCTCATTTACTTTGTGTTAGTTCCAGTTTTGAGAGCAAACCTCTCTTTAGTATCAGTCTTACTTGGTTTACACGTCTTTGTTCTGTTGTATGGTAGTCACTGGACATGTCTTATAGCTCTTTAATTCGTTTCCGATAGCTTCCATATCTACATTTAGCATTGCTTCTATAATAGCATTCAATCACGAGTCTATTCTTTTTCGTTATCCATTTCTTCCTTCTTTTCTTTTTTGATTGTAATCTTGGCTGTGCTGTGTTTGGTCATAGACGTTTTGATCCCTGAAATTAGAGCTTATCCTTATATGTTAAGCATCCGTGTTATTTGTGTTTCTGAAATTAGGAAGTGAGCCAACATTCGCAAGATGACGACCGGGTCCCCATGCTGTATACCGAGGGAGCACCTGTCTATCATGACATCCAGATTTTTCTTCTGGATCACACCATTTGTATCATTTGTATTGGCCATTTTTCTTTCTTCTTCTTCTTCTTCTTCTTCTTCTTCTTCTTATTATTATTATTATTATTATTATTACGCTTATCGCTCCGTCCGTTATAATGCTGTGCACCCCTAAAAAAGGAAAGTGGAATAGTCCAAATAAAACTTGTCACCCCTTAAAAGCAAAGTGGAATACCTCCTAATAAAACAAATAAAAAAATATTGGTGTCGCTGTTGAGGCAAAGCTAATAAAAATGTTTTGTCTTTATTGGCCTTTTGGCTAAGATCAAAGTGTAGTATCTGTCTTCAGATGCTAAATTTCAATTTCTTCTCTTAGTGGAGGAAGAAATCATTTGCGACTAAGACAATTTTTTCTCCACGTTAATAAACGACCCCGGTGTCTACATCTGTCCCGTATGAAGGCATTGTGAATAGGTACTACGTTTAATGTAACAAAGTTTTAATATTACAAAAATAAGTAGGAAAAGTAATTTCTGGTTTAATTACAAAATGCCCTGGAAATATCCCTTCTGATTAATTATAAAATGCCCTGGAATATTTCCCTTCTGATTATTTTTTTGTTTATTTGCCTCCCCACAAAGACGGAGTTGGACATGAGGTCGGTTAAACATTTTTTTGGAAACCAGCTCCCCAAAAGGAGTACTCT
This sequence comes from Euprymna scolopes, assembly GCF_053919585.1. Classification (NCBI taxonomy): domain Eukaryota; kingdom Metazoa; phylum Mollusca; class Cephalopoda; order Sepiida; family Sepiolidae; genus Euprymna; species Euprymna scolopes. The sequence continues at coordinate 11,612,477 of NC_136498.1, forward strand.
GATTAATAACAAAAATAAAAATTGTATCAGTAATGAAGGATTTCTTCTCCATTAACCAAGACCAAACAAAGAGGAGATTTAAGTCACTGGAATGCTGAGACTGATACTACACGCAGAAATTCATCTTGAAGCAATAATTTCCTAATCCCTAACCGTGTTAATTTTTTATGTATTAATTTCGAAAAGTTGCTAAAACAGTTTCTGATTTAAACATTACTTTATTTCAAGTATATTTTAAACAGTGGGCTGGGTAATATAAAGTCAATCCCGGAAAATACTTAAACCGTTTACAATTTAAACATTACTTTATTTCATGTATATTTTTAACAGTGGGGTAGGGGGATATGAAATCAGTCGCGGAAATGGCCGAAACCGTATACACATTACACATTATTTAATGTATATTTTTAACAGTGGAGTGGGGAATATGAAGTCGGTCCCGGAAATGGCTGCAATCATTTAGGTTTTGGACATTACTTTATTTAATGTATATTTTTAACAGTAGTATGGGAGATAAGAAGTTGGTCCCGGGAATGGCTGAAAAAGTTTTCGATTTAAACATTACTTAATTTCATGTATATTTTTAACAGTGGGGTGCGGGATATGAAGTAGCCCCGGAAATGGCTGAATCCGTTTACTATTTAGACATTACATTATTGCATGTATATTTTTAGCAGTGGGTTGGGGGATATGAAGTCAGTCCCGGAAATGGCTGAAACAGTTTACAATTAAAACATTACTTTATTTCATGTATATTTTTAACAGTGGGGTGGCGGACATGAAGTCAGACCCGGGATTGAATGTGATAAACGCAAATATATACTAGCAGAAAGCGTTGCCCAGTATTGAATAAGATAAGTGGAAAACATATAGTAGCAGAATACCCAGCGTCGCCCAGGATCGAATTAGATAGGTGAAAGATATATACTAGCAGAATATGCCGCGTCACCCGGGATTTGATAAGATACGTGGAACATATACGCTATGAGAATACCCGGAATTGATTGATGTGTTTGTAATCAAATAATCATCCAAGGCAATATATCACAGTTATTATTTAAGTAAGGCGGAGCGACATACTGGGTTTAAGTTATGAAAATTATTGTCGAAATTAGTAACATATCCAAGAATTATGAAAAATGATGAAATGTGAGTTATTTGATTGGTGTGTTTGTAATGAAATAATAAGCCCAGACAATATATCAGAGTTCTTATATTAGTAGGAGGGGGGCATAATGTGGGTTTTAATTATAAAAAATGATTGCCGAAATTAGTAACATATCCAAGAATTATGAAAAATGATGAAATGTGAGCTATTTAATTGATGTATTTGTAATGAAATAAGCCGCCCATCCAAGTTATTATTTTAGTAAGGAGAAGGCTATACGGTTTGTTAAATTTATGAGAAATTATTGTCGAAATAAGTAAGATATCCAAGAATTATGAAAAATGATAATATGTGATTTAATGAATTAGTGTGTTTGCAATGAAATAATCAGACCAGACAATATATCAAAGTTATTATTTTAATAAGGGGGCGACGATGAGGGTTTAAATGATGAAAAATGATTGTCGAAATCAGTAACATATCCAAGAATTATGAAAAATGACGAAATATTAGATAATTGATTAGTGTGTTTGAAATGAAATAATCAGCCCAGAAAATATATCGAAGTTATTATTTTAGTAATGTGGGGTTTTTTAATGTGAGCAAAAAAATATAAAAAGTGATTGTCGAAATTAGTAACATATCCGAGAATTATGAAAAATTATGAAATGTAAATTAATAAATAGTTTTGCCTTTATAAAATAATCGGCCCAGACAATATATCAAAGTTATGTTTTAGTAAGAGAGGGCGATGAGGATGGTTTACATTATAAAAAATATTGTTGAAATTAGTAAGATATACAAGAATAACGAAGCATAGTGAAATGTGAGGTAACTGATCGGTGTGTTTATAATAAAATAATCAGCCCAGACAATACATCAATATTATTATTTAAGTAAGAGGATAGGCAACAAGGAAGGCTAAAATTATGAAATATTATTGTCGAAATTAGTAACATATCCGAGAATTATGAAAAATTATGAAATGTTAGTTGATTGATTGGTGTGTTTGTAATGAAATAATCAACCCAGACAATATATCAAAGTTATTATTTTAGTAAGAGAGAGTGATAGGGATGGTTTTAATTACAAAAAAAATATGGTCGAAATTAGTAACTGTTGTGGCCACTAATTAGCATACGTGGGTGAACAAGATATAAGTAAAGATATCAAGTTAGCAAGACCGGAGAGCTGTGTTCGAACGCCGGATAGGCAAGACGCATGTGCCGGTTGCTCCATGAAAGACTTTAACACGCCTTCTGCCGGACAATCTTCCCACTGTAGTACAACTACACCTTTATAAATATGTATTATCTTTTCGTCTTAATATATTTGTTTTACCTTTACTTTCTGCGTTCGTGTTGTTATTGATACAGACACAACAGTGGCGACGAGATTTCGAAAAAAGATTTACGCGTGAGAAAATACACTATCAAACTTAACAGTGGTATTCGGGAAATACTTACTCGTCAAAGATTGAAAAAAAATTCACTCGGGAATTCAATGTTTAAAACGCAGCAACTACGAAATTGTCGAACGCGATATTGAAGCGCTGGATACTTGCAAAACACCAAGATCTTTTTTGTGACTACTTGAAAAGGAAATTCAAAACCCGGGACACTTGAAAAAAAACAGCAAGCACTTTATTTAAAAGTGCATACGAGAAAAAACGTGAAAGTTACAGTAACCCTTTCTGCACACACAAAAAAAGTGTTTCGCTAGGATACCGTGAACTTATTAGGTAGACTGTTTTGAAAGAAAAAGTGATTTTTTTCTCAGTGTACCAAGCAGGGATTTTTTTCTTTCTTGTACGTAATTAATAACGTAACAAAAGGAATCGGTTGTTCGTAGTTATTAAAGAAAAGAAATTGTAAAAGTGACTGATTTACTAATTTGAAAAACAAAATGGAGGATCTTATCAAGTTATTCGCGGAAATGCAAATGCGTCAACAAGAAAGAGACGAAGTACAGAGAAGGCGTCAACAAGAAAGAGACGAATTACAGAAAAAAGAACTACAAGAAAGAGACGAAAGACAACAAGAAAGAGACGAATTACAGAAAAAAGAACAAGAAAGAGACGAAAGACAGAATGAACGGCTTTTTAAATGTATAGAGCAAATGTAACTTGGTCAGAAAAATTTACTGGAAAGATTAACGACTAATTCTGCACAAGAAAGCAATACGACCTTTTCCAACGCAACAAGTGTGAATAGCATAGATGTGTTCACGTACCTACCGGAAGAGGATAAAACTTTTCAGGCATACTTCAAGAGGTATGAAAATATTTTCGAAACAGATTGCGAAAGCTGGTCAAACTCAAAGAAAGTAAGTTTATTACTTCGAAAGCTTGGTACCAGTGAACATTGCAAATTTGTTGATTTCATATTGCCAAGGAGAACGAATCAGTTAGACTTCGCTGAGACCGTAAAACTTCTTAAGGAGTTATTCGGACCGAACATGTCTCTTTCTCACAAGAGATGGTCGTGTATGAAACTTAAGAAAACGGAGGAGCAGGACTACCTGACATATGCGTTAGTAGTGAATAAACACTGCGACAATTTTAAATGATCGGAACTTACAGTGGACGATTTCAAATGTTTAATTTTTACACAGGGCTAGTTTCTACAAAAAATTCAGAGATCCGAAGACGCGTTCTCTCAAAATTAGAGACAGAATAAGGTCTGACACTGCAAAAGTTAGCAGAAGAATTTCAAAGGGCAGTATCATTAAAAAAAGACTCCAGAGATATAGAAGAAGCAGGAGTGTCGTACATAAGGAAGATTAAAAAATCTGGCAGAAACGCAGGGCAAAGAAAGTGTGAGACTCGTCAAAATCCAAAAGATTACACGAGTTATAAATACTCAAACTCTAATTACAGAAAACGAAATTACGATTCAAGTCAAAGGAACTATATAAAATCAGGACCAAGTAATAATTGCGGAAGATGTGATGAAAAACATTGGGGAAAGGATTGTCCTTACAAAAATATCAGATGCTTCAATTGCGACAAAGTCGGACGTAAGAGTATTTGTTGCAGAACAAAATATAGAGTACACCAAATGAGAACAAACGACAAAGAGAAAGACAATTTACGAAAATATGTGTTGGTTAATATTTTCGGCAAACAAATAAAATTTCAACTTGATTATGGAGCAGATTTGTCGGTAATAAACGTTAGCACTTGGAAAAAATGGATAAACCGACTCTGAAAAAGTCAAGTAAGGGTGCAAGAACGGTGACAGGAGACGAAATCAAATTCGAAGGAGAAGTAGTCCTGCCCATTAATTTAAATGTCACGACGAAGAAATTGAAAATCTTCGTAATTAAAGAAAGCGACAATTTATTGGGAACAGATTTTATTGAAAAATTCAACCTTTGGGATAAATTGATGAACTCTTTTTGTAAAAAAATAACCAGCTGCACCACAACGTCAGAAAATATTAAAAATGAACTAAAGAACGAATTCCCAGAAATATTTACTAATGCGCCGGATTAGACAAAATAGATAGCGAATTAGACAGACTTGAAAGAACGGGCATTTTATCGAAAATCGAAACTAGCGTTTGGGCAGCGCCTACGGTGTACGTAAAGAAGAAATCGGAACAAATTCGAGTCTGCGGAGACTTTTCAACTGGGTTAAATAATATGCTAGAAGATCACCATTACCCTTTACCAAGCCTGGAAGAGATTTTTGCCAAACTAAATGGTGGGAAAATTTTTTCAAAAGTAGATTTGTCCAACGCCTATTTGCAAATTCCGATAGAAGAAAAATGCTCAAAGATTTTATGCATTAACACACACAAAGGGTGATTCAAGTATAACCGATTACAGTTCGGGATAAAAGTCGCGCCGGAAATATTCCAGTAAGCAATGGACACAAGGCTGAACGGTTTTTATTGTCCTTGTGCATACCTGGATGACATAATCATAAGGAGCGCGTCCATAAGTGAACATATAGAGCATTTAAAACAAGTGTTCACAAGAATAAACGAGTACGGATTCAAGGTGAAAGAAAACAAATGTGAGTTTTGTCTAGACGAAATCAAGTATTTAGGACAAATAATAAGTAAAGATGGTCAGCGCCCTGATCCAGAAAGAGCGATAGCAATTAGGAACATACCAGCACCACATAACGTGACGATATTACAGAGTTCCTTAGGCCTCGCAAACTACTACCAAGCATTTATCAAAGGCATGCACGACCTAAGAGCTCCGCTGAACGAATTATTAAAGAAAGAAACACCATGGATATGGACAAAAGAATGTCAAGACTCATTTGAGGAAATTAAAAAGATTTTGATGTCAGATTTATCCTTAACTTATTACGACCCAAAATTACAAATAATTGTTGCGAGTGACGCGAGCTCGTATGGTATAGGAGCATGTATACAGCATATCCTGCCAGATGGAACGAAGAGACCTATAGCGCACGCTTCAAGGACCCAAATTCCGTCAGAGAAGGCTTACTGCCAAATAGAAAAGATAGCATTAAGCATTATTTTCGCGGTGACGAAATTCCACCGTTATCTGTACCGGAAACATTTGATACTGGAAACAGACCACAAGCAACTAGTGACTATTTTCGGCTCAAAAAAGGGCTTATCAGTATATACGGCAAATCAGTTACTCCGTTGGGGTACGATCTTGCTAAATTATGATTTTCAAATAAAACATCTACGTTCGGGAAAAATAGGTCATGCGGATGGATTGTCAAGGCTTATACCGAAAAGGGATGAAACCATTGAAGAGTCAGTAATTGCAGCTATACGTTCCAATTATGAGGAAAAAACATGGTGGCTAATATAATAAGAGAATTAACAGTCACGCTTACCGATATAAAAAGGGAGGCTGAAAATGACGACGTCATCAAAGACATAAAGAAAAAATTAAGGGAAAATGACGGAAAAACGCAAAGCATATTTTCCTTATGCAATGAGGTATTATTATATAGTGAAAAAGTGGTTGTACTGAAAACCTTGCAGAAAATTTTTTTACGTGATTTTCATACAGGACACCCGGGTATAAATAGGATGAAGACACTTATGAGGAGTTATGTTTACTGGCGTAATATGGATGTGGATATCGCATTAACAGTAAACAAATGTGAAGGTTGTGCGTTAGCCGCTAATGCACCACCGATAGTTCATAAACCTTGGAAAAAAACTGACCATCCATGGTCACGCATTCATCTAGACTTTGCTGGACCGATCGAGAGACAATACTACCTAATCATAGTAGATAGTTTTTCCAGATGGCCGGAAGTAAAGCGGGTTAAAAAAACCCAACGACAGATAACACAATAAGTTTTCTGTATGAAATATTTGCACGTTTTGGGGTACAGACATTGTAGTCACAGATAAAGGACCACAATTTACTTCAAGTGTTTTCAAGGATTTTTGTGAATCGTTTCAGGTAAACAATATAACTACACCACCGTTCCATGCCAGATCAAATGGATTAGCGGAAAGGTTCGTAGATACGATAAAGCGTGCCCTTAGAAAATCGATAGGGACACCGACGGATAAAGCATTACAAAAGTTCCTGCAAACATACAGGATAACTGAGAACCCAAATACACCGTCGAAATTATCGCCAGCAGAATTAATGTTTGCGAGAAAAATAAAATCACCATTTGATAAATTAATACCAAAGCAAGCAGTCGTATATAAAACGTCACACACACATCATGTAAAATATTTAAACCTGGTGATCAGGTATATTTTAAATGTTTTAAAAATAATGTCATATTGGGAGTCGCGTACGGTAGATAAACGTATCGGCGACTTGGTCTAGATGATAAAAGGTCAAAAAGGGATACACAAAAGACACCAAAATAAATTGAGAAAACGTCATAGGAAGGTCAACGAACATGACAAACCTGAGGAACTGGAAGATCCAATTGATATAGTATACGAAACGTTTAATATTGAACCACCACAGACCGTGCCCGAACCGAGGAGATCGGGAAGGAAAAGAAAGGCTATAGACCCAATTATAATGAACCCCAAAAGGAAAAGATATTGAAATCTACACGACTTCAAATCTTGGGAGGGGTGTGTTGTGGAGACGCCCACTAATTAGCATACATGGGTGAACAAGATATAGATAAAGGTATCAAGTCAGCAAGACCAGAGAGCTGTGTTCGAACGCTGGATAGGCAAGACGCATGTGCTGGTTGCTCAATGAAAGACTTTAACACGCCCTCTGCCGGACAATCTTCCAACTGAAGTACAACTGCACCTTTGTAAATATGTATTATCTTTTCGTCTTAATATATTTGTTTTACGTTTACTTTCTGCGTTCGTGTTGTTATTGATACAGACACAACAGTAACATATCCAAGAATTATGAAACATGATGAAAAGCGAGTTTATTGATTGGTGTGTTTATAATAAAATAATCAGTCCAGACAATATACCAAAGTTATTATGTTAGTAAGAGAGGGCAATAAGGATGGTTTTAATTATGAAAAATGATTGTCGAAATTAGTTACATATCCAAGAATTATGAAAAATGATATGTGATTTAATTCAATAATGTGTTTGTAATGAAATAATCAGACCAGACAATATATCAAAGTTATTATTTTAGTAAGGGGGAGTAGTGTGGCGTCGGTTGAAATGATAAAAAATGATTGTCGAAATTAGTAACATATCCAAGAATTATGAAAAATGATGAAATGTGAGTTAATTGATTTAGTGTGTTGTAATGAAAGAAATCAACCCAGACAATATATCAAAGTTATTATTTTAGTAAGGGGGAGCTATAAGATGTGTTTAACTTATGAAAAATGATTGTCGAAATTAGTAACATATCCAAGAATTATGAAAAATGATGAATTCTGAGTTAATTGATTGGTGTGTTTGAAATAAAATAATCAGCCTAGACAATAAATCAAAGTTATTATTTAGTAAGGGGGGAGGTTCGAAAGTATGGGTTAAAATTATGAAAAATGATTGTCGAAATAAGAAACATATCCAAGAATTAAGAAAAATGATGAAATGTGATTTCATGCATTAGTGTGTGTGTAATGAAATAATAAACCCAGACAATATATCAAAGTTATTATTTTATTAAGAAGGGGGGAGATAATGTAGGTACAAATTATGAAAAATGATTGTCGAAATTAGTAACATATCCAATAATTATGAAAATTATGAAATGGAGGTTAATTGATTGGTTTGTTTGAAATGAAATAAGCAGCCCAGCAAATATATCAAAGTTATTATTTTAGTAAGGTTGGGCGATAATGTTGCTTAAAAATAAAATTAAAAAATATTGTCGAAATTAGTAACATATCAAAGAATGAAAAATAATTAAATGTGATTCAATTGATGTGTGTGTTTGTAATGAAATAATCAGCCTATACAATATATCAAAGTTATTATTTTAGTAAGATGTGCAAAATGGTGAGTTACAAATGATGTAAAATTATTGACATAATTAGTACCATATCCAAGAATGTATTACATACTAGCGGGGGTACCCGGCGTTGCCCGAGTGTTTGTTTCCGGGACGGGGGGGGAGTTTTAAAAAATGTTATGGTAGGTAAGTAGGAAGGATCAAACCCGGAGTCATGAGTAAAAGTAGGAAAATAAAGTGTGAAAAAAAACAAAAAAACAAAAAAAAAAAAATCTGCAACGTTAACAGTTCGGCCACCAAGAAAAGTCCATTCCAGTTGTTTAGGAAAAAAAAAAAAAAAACGACTACGGTAGGTCGGCGCGAACGTGAAAATATAATGTGAATTGTCCAGCATGCTAACCACTACGCCACAGAGCACTGCAGCTTAGTTTAGTGATTTTAAATAACTTCATATGAAAGAACTACGAAGCCAAACCGGTGTTCTCTTCTCAACTGTTCCTTGTGAACGATCCCCAAACGGTGTTAAGTGGTGGCAGGGGGAGGAGGAATTTATTAGAGAGAAAATATTTTACCACTTCCATTGATCTTAACCGATTTTGGCCGTGACTTCTCAGCAGAAAAAGTATAGAAATCTAAGATTATCGAGGAATTTGAGAAATAATAAGCCTATAACACACCTCAGATATTGTTCTGCCGTTTGTGCATATTATATTTGCATGATATATCTTGATTTTTAATCCTATTAATGTCAAAATCAGACGGGAAAAAATGAGTTCATTTTATTTATATAGAATAGAAGATAGAATAGAAAGAGAATGAAAAATTCCGCTGTGGAATTTCCACAGATCCCACCAGTTATTATTATTATTATTATTATTATTATTATTATTATTATTATTATTATTTTAATTTTTTTCCCCCGCTACAATAGTGTAGTAAATAATGGGCAAGCAACAATTCCCTCACTAATCAACAATCATGAGGTTGTCCCACCAACGAAATGTAGCATCCCTCTGCCTGTTCTACAAGTATTTTAATGGTGAATGCTCTGACGAACTCCAAGCACTTGTGCCCCTTCAACGAAAATACCTCTGCCAAACCCGACAAGCAGCTAAATCCCACCCTACACAGTAGAGATCCTTAGATGTAAGAGAGGCTTCTACTCCAGTAGTTTCTTCCCCAGAACCACTAGATTTTGTAATTCCATTCCGAGTCCCTGCTTCCCCAACTGTACTGAGATGCAGAAGTTCAAGTGTAACGTGAATCGACATCTTGCTGCCCAACTCCCTACATAGTATCCCAGTAGCTCATGTCCCTGATACTAGTCCCTACACCAAAGTGACAATGTGCCTTGTTTTGGATGAAAATGTAATAAAAATAATAATAATTTGACACACAGATATACAACATAATCACGTTGACACACCAGTTCTCGTCAGATCACCATAGTTAAGCAACGTTGAGCTTGGCTAGTACGAGATGGGTCACCATTTGGGAATTCTAGGCGTTGTGTGTCCTCTCCACTTATATCGGCATTGTTTAAAGCAACGGAATTTATCACTGTCTATATACAGTTGCATACGGACGGGACTTGTGGTGCAATGGATAACGCGTCTGACTACGGATAAGAAGATTTCAGGTTCGAACCCTGACAAGTTCGTAATGATTCTAACTACTACTTTATACAACGTTTATTCATTACGCTTACCCTTAGTAAGGGTATTTTTGATTTTTAAGTAATTTTGTTTTGTGTATATGGGAATTCCCTATACTCCGAGTTCACAGGGTAAGCGTTGATGGTAAGACGATGTTGAGTGTAGTTGATGTAAAGTGTACTCGATTTTGTGTTTGATTCGGCGTTGTGTGTGCCAACACGGTGCAGCTGCTAGTATATAATAATAATAATAATTATAATAATATTATATATATATATATATATATATATATATATATATATATATATATATATAATTTGAGGTTGCTATTTTTCAAAAGTAGGGTAACCAATGAAATATAATGAGGTTAATACGAGAGTGCTAAATACGGAAGTAGAGCGAGTTACATTTTAAATTTGTCTTTACATAAGCAGTAATTTGTTGCTACACAGTCATGAGCATGTTTCGGTCTTCTAGTGTTTCGCAACTAGAAACCTCTTCAGGCAACAATGCTTGATAAACATTCTTGTCTGAAGAGGTCAATAGTTGCAAAACACTAAAAGACCGAAAAATGCTCATGACTGTGTAGCAACAAATTACTGTTTATGTAAAGACAAATTGCAAATTGAATATATATATATATATATATATATATACATATATATATATATATATATATATATATATATATATACATATATATATATATATATATATATATATATATATATATATATATATATAGCTTAGTGTGTTATAAGAAGAGAATGAGTTCAATTCTATGAGAGGGGACTTATCAGGATAATATAAAGCAACAAGTTTCAGTGTTCTTCTATACATACATACATATATATATATATATATATATATATATATATATATATATATATATATATATATATGAGAAAAGCTTTGAGGGAGAATTTACTGATCACGATAAAAGCAAATTCCAAAATCAAATATAAATATTGCTATATATATATATATATATATATATATATATATATATATATATATATATATATAGATATATATATATACATTCATAAATATATATAAGATATAAGTAACAATATTTGTATTTGATTTTGGAATTTTCTTTTTCCTTGATTTGTAAATTCCCACTCAAAGCTTTTCTGATGATATATATATATATATATATATATATATATATATATATATAATTAATATATATATATATATTATATATATATTTATATCTTATATATATATTTCTATAATATATATTTATATCTTATATATCAATATCTTATATATCAATATATATATATATATATCTTATATATCAATATCTTATATATCAATATATATATATATATTAATATATATATACAATTTATACTCAGTTCTTGTTTTACATAAGCAGTAATATGTTGCTACACGGTCCTGAGCTGACTGAAACATGCTCACGACCGTGTAACAACATATTACTGCTAATTTAAAAACAAATAAAGCGTATATCCTGCTCTACTTCGGTATTGAACACTGTTGTATTCACCTTGTTAAACTTCGTTGGTTACTTAACCTCTGGAAAACAATAACCTCAGATTATAAAATACATACATACATATACATATATATATATATATATATATATATATATATATATATTGTATATATATATATTGTTTTCACACAATCAAGACATCAAGGAATAGATTGATAGAAACAAATAGTGTATTTCATCGTTAGTTATAATTGTTTCAAGACTATTCGGACAACTCTAAGCCTTATGTCATTTGAAATTTTTCAAGAACAGCCTTTCGTCAGACGTATTGAATAAAAAAACTCCCTAACAATGAACAAAATGGAATCTATTTTCCTTATAAGGAAAAACTTGAGAAAATATTTTACCTACATCCTATCCTTCCACAGTTTTTTTTAAAGATTTCATATATATATATATATATATATATATATATATATATATATATATATATATATATATATATATATAATATTTACTATTATATACAAAGAACTCTGTCCATGTGTGTGTGAAACTTCACATGAAGCCAGCTTATGTACCTGGCAGTGTCCTTAGACAGGTTTTTTATCGGAATGTGTTCGATAAGAATTGATAATCGATCATCGAAATAATTCAATGACAAAAGAAACAGACGATTTTTACTAAAGGTTAACATCCTACACAACCTTACATAACAAGTGCATTTGAGAAGGTTTATTACTACACGAGCCGAAAGGCTCGACATTTAAATCAAGATTAATATTCCGGCTTCGATTACTATGTTTTTTTTTAAATATTTGGTCAGGGTTTACTTGTAGAGTGAAGTATCCTCTTGCTTGATTGTCCTGAAAATATAGAGAAACAGAAGGCAGTGGTAACGTTTAATAGGCAAGTCAAACCTCATTTAAACTATCCAGTATGTTTGCGTCTTTTGATAAATTACGTCATCGTTAAATCTAACATTATTGTACCTTTGTTTTAGTCTTTGCAAGGGAGCATAAAGTGCAATGGCGAAATAATTTCACCATTTGAGGGACGGGTATCCTTGTTGTTAGTATTAGGTTGAGTAGAAAGTTCTTGCGGAATTTTTAATTTTGATTTCAAATGTATTTCCTAACAAGTTTTCGTTATAAAATCTTTACTTTATACATCATTTATAAAATCTTTACTTTATACATCATTTATAAAATCGTTACTTTATACATCATTTATAAAATCTTTACTTTAAATATTTTAAAAAGCATTTTTCGCTCTATCTAATCGTTTGAATTACAATCGTTTTAAAACAATTATGTATTCTTGTCAGAACGATAATATTAGATGAAAAAAGCAATGTAGCGCAATTTTCTTATTTTAATTCAACCTAGGCTGAAACAACTCGCGATATCAACGAAGCGTTCGACCCAGGAACTACTACTCAACGCACAGCACAATGGTGGGTTAAAAAATTCCGTGGCGGCGACGAGAGTCTTGAAGATGATGAGCGTAGTGGTGGGCCATCGGATGTTGACAAGGATCAATTAAGATCCTTAGTCGAAGCCAATCCACACACAACTGTTCAAGAACTTGCTTCTGAATTAGATGTAACGTATACGACGATTTCCAACAACTTGAGACAGAGAGTGGAAAGACAAAAAAAACAAAACTTGATAAATGGATGTTTTACGAGTTGAACGACAACAACAACAAAAACGCCGTTATGAAGTGACATCTTCCCTTCTTTTACGCAACAAGAACGACCCGTTTCTCGACCAGGTTGTGAATTGCGATGAACAGTAATGTTCTATACGACAACTGCTGACGCTCAGCTTAGTGGTTAGATTTTAATATTCGCAAGGGAGCATAAAAAAGTGCAATGTGGAATTATTTTGCTGTTCCTGGGACGGGCATTCTTTTAGTAAGTAATATTATTTGATCAAGTTTTCGCGGGACTTGCGTGGCAGCTAGTAGTTAATTCTAAGTAGAATAATTCTAGATGTTTTGCTATACCAGTGAAATAAAAACTTTCCGAAAATAACTCATGACATTCTATTAGTAGATTATTATCGACCGATATACAGGAGAAGTATGTATTTGCATGTGCTCTTTCATACGTCGTGTGATTTATAGTTTCGAACTTGGAAAACGCCTATAAATATTCTTCACCTCCACCTTATCTTTCTCTCAACGAGTCTTGCAGGCGTTATTCTCTTGACCCTGTCTCTAACATGGACCCAAAGCAATATATTACTAAATTAAACTTCATAAAGACCTCTTTTCCACGATGAAATACGCTTGTAATGTCAATAAAAACATATTCATTTGCATTGGACAAAATACTAGCAAAAACATATGCTCTGTTCTGATATTACCGGATCAAGTGAACTAAAATTCACCAAAACATTAATGTTATTTTTCCGTTCCCTAATTACGTTCGACATAGCCAAAACAAAAAATAAACAAGTTTTCTTTATAAAATAATCAAACTAAACACCATGAAAAATATTTTAGAATATATAAAAAACTTAAAGCATAAACTTTTACTAAAATGACTGCACTCGAAAATGGTTGATATGCCGCAAACGAAAACAACCAAACTGCACAACATGAATAAATACGCGAAGACACAAGAAACTTATGGAAATCTGCCCTCTCAGAATAGACCGAGAAAATTATTTAGAGACATAATGGGGACGGTGCTGCTTTATGGTTCACCAGCATGGACTCTCAGCACAAGAACTTGAAAGTAAATGAGATGGGACTTCTCGCATATAATACTCTCCAAAATTGAACGCGAAAGGCGTTTATACGCTGTAAAACAAAACAACCAAACTAAACACTATTAATAAATATATAAGATATACAAAAATTTTAAGCATAAGAACCGTTTTCATATAATTACTGAATTCGTCATTAAATAACAAGAAAATTGTCGATATGTCATAAAAAACAGACATATTTAAAAAAGGTTGAGGTCGCATATTCCAAAAAGGTTGAGGTAATTCCTGGAAGGACGGTTTATGACTACAGAACAGTTACAACGCTACATAATTAAAACATAATTACAATAAAGCTGAGTGGCCGCTAGAAAAGCGTTTTGCATCTGATTTATTCACTTCAGATGAAAGACTTTAATCTAGTGTTGATCGACAAATGGAAGACTTACGTCTTTTTTAATCGAGAAATAAAAGACTTGCATCTTGATTTCATCGAGAAATTGAAGACTTACATCTATTTTTTTATCGAAAAGTAAAGTTCTTTATCTGAAAATGGAAGACTCACATCTTATTGCATACAGTAAATGGAAGAGTTGCATCTAATTTTGTATCCTGAAATAGAATACCTACATCTGTTTTTTTTATCGAGAAGTGAAAGACTTATATCTAATTCTTGTATCAATTGAAGACGCACATATAGTAATTTTATCGAAACATAGGATACTTACAGCAGATTTTTTATCGAGAAATTGAAAACTTACATCCAGTTTTGGATCGAGAAATGGAAGGCTTACATCAATTTTTTTATTTTAGAAATAGAATACTTACATCTAGTTATTTTACAAGACATGGAAGACTTACATCTATTTTTCTCGATAGAAATGGAAGATATACATCTAGTTTGATATCGAGAAATAGGAAGAGTGACACCGAGTTTTTTTTTATTGAGATTGTCAGACTGACTTCCTCATCTTGGTTGTTATAGTCACTATATAGTGACTATAACCACCAAGATGAGGAAGTCAGTCTGACAATCTCAATAAATGAAAACATCTCATCTCAAAAATACAGACAATTACTAACGAGTTTTTTTGTCGAGAAATAGAAGACTTACAATGAATTTACAATCGAGAAATCAAAGGCTTACATTTCGTTTTTATCGAGAGATTGAAGACTTACATATATTTTTTATCTAGAAATGGAAGACTTACATCTAGTTTACTATCATAAATAGGAAGAGTGACTTGGAGTTTTTTGTCGAGAAATTGAAGATTTACATTTAGTTTTTACTGAGAAATCGAAAAACTACATCTAGTTTTTTAGCGGGAAATGGAAAACTAATATCTCGTTTTTTATCGAGAAATGAAACACCTACATCTAATTTTTATTGAGAAATGGAAGATTTACATCGCGTTTGCTATCGAGAAATTGAAGAATTACATCTTGGTTTGATCGAGAAATTGAAGAATTACATCTTGGTTTGATCGAGAAATTGAAGAATTACATCTTGGCTTGATCGAGAAATTGAAGAATTACATCTTGGCTTGATCGAGAAATTGAAGATGTACATCTAGTTTTTTTTTTTTTGTCGAGAAATGAAAAACTTGCATCTTTTTTTTATCCAAAAATGGGAGAATTACATATAGTTTTTTGTCTAGACATCAAAGAATTTCTAGTAATGTTTTTCGAGAAATGGAAGAATTATATCTTGTTTAATATCGGGAAATTGAAGACAGATCTAGTTTTTCAAGAAATGGAAGACTTTGATCCATTTTTATCGAGAAATGGAAAACTTACATCCAGTTGCTTGTTTATCGGGAAATGAAAGAATTACATCCAGTTTTTTTCTAAGAAATGGAAGACGTATATCAATTTTGCTATCGGGAAATTTAAGCCTTGCTGTAACTCGATTGCCTAAAATGCCGAAAATTGTGAAATTATTCAATTGGTCTAGAAGGTATCTCCGCCCTGACGGAATTCCTTGCATGAACAAGAGCTAAATACGTTTTAGATGGGATACTGTTGCCACATCTTAGGAGGAACTACACAGAACACCGTTTTCTATCATAACAAAATGGTACAAAACCGGCTTCGAAATTTGATGGGTGATGATCTTTCCCCATTTTTACTACTTTTTTTTACTTAAAAAACGTTACTAGTTTATCTCTGTTCTATCCTTATTTTCATAACAGATGCTGGTGTGAGCTTCAATCTATGGTTCTCTCCGTGTTAAATATTCGCAACAAACACCAGTATATCTACAATTTCTTCACTCTCCATCTATACTTAAAACGAAACGAAAATATCTATAGTAATTTTTTTTTTTGAAGAACGGTGAATTTGTGGAACACCATATCGTGGGGTTACTTCCCAGATGATTATAGCATATTCATTTTCATGCAAACAAGTTCATGTTAAGTCAATCTCATCAATAATCAAATCCTATCTAATTTTCATCATTACCGTTCACCACTGTGATGTTTCATCGATCATTTGACACTCATTAACACTCATTACTCGAGTAGCTTATTAAAACGTAGTGTAAGCCCTATGTATTTGTTTTTTTTTAACTGTTTATATATTGGTATTATTGTAACAGAGCGGGGACGCACGTATGCAAATGCGTACGAAATGCGAAGTTACGTAATCGTAGGGAAAAAGAAAAAGACTATAAAAAGACTATTCCCCTGAGAGACGTGGGTGCATCAGAGTCGTAACGAGAAGTCCCGAGTGGCAGTTAAATGAGAAAATATATGTCGCTGTTACAAAAGATAAATGGAATTATTACTTGGTCTATGTCTCTCGTGATGTATTCTGCTGCAACGTGTTGGGACTATGTATGTAAACGTGTGTAAAGTTACATATGGTATTTATAATGAAGTGCTGATCAGGATGTTAATTTCTGTTTTTTGTTAGCGAAACCCAAGATGTCCTCAAATTAGCCATATATTTTGATGCTAATTTATACATCAACATTAATTTTCGGACCCCTTTATATATATATATATATATATATGACTGGCAGGAATTTTTAGCTTACACTGGTGATTGCGTAAGCACGAACACTAGTGCATGTAGGTATAAGTGAATAATTATTTAATTATATTTGTCAAGTCTATTAAAGAATGCTTAAGGATGGGCACTATCTGCGGAATTATTACTAAGGCAGTTAACTAGCGTTTATGCAATTTTAACTACGTCCGCTCGTGCGAACACTCTGGATTGTCATTGTATTCGTCTGAATTTGGCGGTTAATCCTTACTAATTCCTTTCATTCTCTTGACAATTATTTGGTAGCCCTGAGCTAGAGGCTCAGTAAAAGATGGTTCCATGGCTGGTTCGGATCTTAGGACTGGCAGGTGTTGTTGTCTTACATTGATTATTGCATAAGCATGAAACACTAGTGTCTTTAGTTATAGATGACAAATTATTATTTAATTATAATTATATGTGTGTATATATACTTTTTTAGTTACTCATAATTATATGTGTGTATATATACTTTTTTTATTTAATAATAATTATATGTGTGTATATATACTTTTTTTAGTTACTCATAATTATATGTGTGTATATATACTTTTTTTATTTAATTATAATTATATGTGTGTATATATCCTTTTTTTAGTTGGAATATGTTAACGTTTGCTCACAAATATACCAGAAAAATTGATGAAAAGAAGGCAAAATTAAGGGTAGTAACTTTTCCAAAAGTTTTTCTTTTTCATTACGAAACTGATACGCCCTATTTAAAAAGGTTACAATGCCAACGGTTCGCAGTTGGGTTCTTATTTTATTTACGGTTACTTAACAATAAGAAACATGAGAATCCTTTACGCAATTTTCTCTTGAAATGAGACGCTATTTTTTTTTCTTTTTTTGTATTAGGCAGTGCCGGTCCAATATTTTTTTATTGATAAAACAGAAGAATTACTGATTTACATGGCTTCTACAAGACACAGTGTATTTTTTGTGCATAGCATATAACGCCTTGATTTCCCAAATGTCTATGAAATAATCGACTATACAGACGAGATTCTGACACGCTTAACTGTTGGTTGTTTCTTGAAAATTGTTTAAGAAACGTTTACTTTGTTTTAGCTTGATTGTTTTATTTGATGGCAAATCAACCTTGTGTAGAGTCGAATCGAATAATTTTGAGAATATGTTTTATGCTTCAAGCACTTTATATACAAGTTAGAAAAGCATTTCATCGAAGGCATGAAAATTGTTAAACAAAATGTTTTTACTATAGGCTTTAAAAATAAAGGTACAAGATTCAATTTGAAATTTATTTATCTTCAAAGTGCACTTTTATACATTTTACAAAGTAAGGTATTAAATTTGCATACCTTACTTTGTAAAATGTATAAAAGTGCACTTTGAAGATAAATAAATTTCAAATTGAATCTTGTACCTTTATTTTTAAAGCCTATAGTAAAAACATTTTGTTTAACAATTTTCATGCCTTCGATGAAATGCTTTTCTAACTTGTATCCTATCTTTTTAAGATTATATTTTATTTAATTTATTAATTTGGATTAAAAAAAAGACGAATGTGATTTTGTATGTATTTATAAAAACTCTCTTACTCTCTATTTCAGATTGTATTTCTCCTCACACACAAACTCATTGTTGTAACGCCCTCTTTGTATTATTACAGGTCTGAATATTCTCTCTGTTTCAGTTTGTAATTCTCCTCACTCCACAACTTTTTTTTGCAACTCTCTCTTTGTCATACATGTCTGAATAATAAGAAAATCTGAATTTTTTTAACAAAAATTTTAAAATAACTGTTTTAGATTAATTTTTTTAAAACTTCTTTCAGAATAGAAAATCTTTACAATTTAATAAGGAACATATTTCATATAGGTTTAATCAAAAATATTCAGTAGATAACGAAAAAAATAGAGATGAAAATTTCAAAAGGAATGTATAACTTGTTACGCTCAATAGTAGTCCTCGCTAGCGAAAGACTTTGTTATTGTTATTCTATTATTGTTATTATTATTTAAAACATTTTGTGTCCTGCGCTTTCGCGCGAGGACTAATTAAAATATTTATTATTTTTTACGGCATACCAAACCTTTTTGAATAATGCAATATAGAATCCAGTAATTTTAGACGTTTAAACGTTTTTATACTTCAAGTTATTTATATCTTCAAATATTTATGCATGGAGTTTGGTTTAGTTGTTTTATTTTACGGCATATTCACCCGTTTCAAACTCAATCAGTTTGTCAAATCTTTTTATTTTTTAAGCGTATTTTATCTTCTAATATTCATTCATTATGTTTAATAACGTTTTATTTTTTTGTAGGGAAAAAATGTTTATATTTTTTATTTTGTAGAACATGATTAAGTTTGGCAAAGAGGAGCGAATAAAACAATAACATGATCCATTTAAATAAGAACACCAATATCTTCAGACAGTCTAATCTGATAGCACCAGATTTAAAGAATCGTTACACCATTTTTATATTATGATGCAAGAAGAGATGTGGGAGTCCTGTATTACTTGTATGCTTTTTTTTCTGAACGGTTTTAACCTAAATTCTGTAGTGAGACTCAAATATGTGCAGATTTTAATTGCATGGAATCAACCCTGGGTTGAAATTACTTCAAGTTTCCTTTTTTATATAGGAGTACCTACTTATCAAGGCCCGGAGGCCACTCGAGTGTAATGGTTAATGAGTGTACAGTAGTCAGTGGGACAATATCGTATTAATCGTTCGTGGTTGAAATTTGGTATATTGGATTACTTAAGGAGAGGTTCATCAAGAATTTGTTTACGTTAGACTTGAATACCACCAAATTGTAGCTAGCTGGATAGCAGGCAAACGTAAGCGAGTTCAACATGCGTTCAGTTAAAAAAAGAAGCTTTGTTGATGGAATCTACGTTTAGGTTTAGACACAGATGAAGATTGGGGGAATTATTGGTAATGGTTTCAGCTAGACTCGTGTTTTTCGTGAAAGTTTGGCGCTCAGATGAGCACTTGCCATAAAAAAACGATAAAGCTGATACAAGCTCGCAACGTATCTTCTTTAGGAAATAGGTTTCAGGGAAAGAGAAAAAGGGTTACGAAGTTTATTTTGAACTCTGTAAAGGCAGGATACGGTGTTTCTAAAAGATCCTGTCTAGGTGTTGAAACAGTACTCCATCCTTAGGCGTACCTGGCTTCTATACAGGAAGAGAATTGCATCGGCAGTAAAATATCTAATGGAGCGGTAGAATATCACACCATTTTTCCAGCGACCTTGTCAATGGATTTTATGTACGTGTTCCGTTTCTGATAAGGAGTAAAGGTCAAGCCCATTAGCTTGTCAAAACATAGCCTTTTTAAAACGAGGGTCATTCATTTTGATCTGGTCTAATAGTACTTTTCAGTGTACTATCTACACGTTAAATTATATATATATATGGATATATAAATATATATATATGTATCTAATATCATCATCTTCTATAATATAAATCTCACCTGTCTGTTTAAATGTATGTATGTATGTTTGTATGTCTCGCAAAAACTTTCGACAGAGGCTACGGATCCTGACAAGATCGGTATCATTTTGAGCTCGACGATCGCACGACAAATATCGAAAAATTTGCTAAAAACATTAATTCCTTCACCATAAACTCAGCCGTTTTATACAAGGAGAGGGTCGATTTTTTTCGCCGAGATTAAAGCAAGTCATCGTCACCGTTGGATTGCCTTCGGTTAATTTGAACGCTTTTGAATTCCGGTCGCGTCATGCAGCACATTGGCTAAGATTTTCTTTTATTTTCTTGTCCGCCTTCGCTTCGCGGATTCGAGCCTGCCTGCCTAATACCACTTTTTTTTTGCTCAACACACAAATCCAAATACTCGGGCAACGCCGGGCACCCAGGCTACTCTAATATATAAATCTCACATATCTGCTTAAATGTATGTATGTATATTTGCCCTTCGACATTCATATGTCTGAATAATCTGACGAGTATTAAAATCTGTCCCTCACTTTTTGGGGTCTCTGGGTGCCAGTTACCTTCTATACTAATAGTTTCTACTTTTAGACTGCCAGGATTTGGAATTCCCTACTTGAAATACGCATACAAATGTTAAAATGTAACATGAACAGATCTCTCACTGCTTAACTCTCCAATTTTCGTAAAAAAGATACTAATACTTATTAATTACTAATTAATTCATCCCTCGTTTGGGAGGAAAAAGATTTTAAGAGTACAAGTAACCCTCCGTTATAGGTGAACTTTTTTTCTAATGGAATATAACATCGCCAATAAAACACTGACTTGAATTCTTTTAAAATCTATCATAACAAACCTTCCCAGTTAATTGAGTGGCTTGAACTAATACATTTCCATAGAAAACCGATATTTTACATAACAATGAAAATATTAAAAGTTTCAACTGTTTTGTTGTATTTTTCACTGCAACCTATTGAAGATATTCGTGACAGATATATGTGTTAGTACGTCACTTTCCAAAGACGATAGAGTTGCATTCACCACAAACAGTGTAATTACGTGTAAAAGGGCAAGCTGTTACCGATGAAGTAGATCCCGTTTTCTCCACCTCGTTAGAATGACCCATGAAAAACACAAGAGTCGATACACAGTTCTAGCGCTAGAAGTTTCTAGAAAGTGTTAATTATGGTATTATAAACACACAAATTACATTTTAAATCAACATTAAAACCTATAGAGGCAAAGTGTAATATTTGTTCTGCTAGATTTTCAGACCAGCAATAGCTAGGAATGGTTCTTTTCAGTTCTAAAATGTCCACCTCCTAGGCTTTAACTGGTGTAAGTCTATTTCCAATAGTAGGAGGTGATGGTGATCTAGGGGTTTACGACACAAACTGTCGACATAGGCGTTTTAAGTTCGAATCTGGTTTACTCCATAAAAATTACTTTCACTTAAGACATTGGCAATGTACTCGTGGTCACCCCTGTAAGTACGCTATATATCTTTCTGGAAAGAATTCTGATTAGAAAAATATCGATGAAACCAATGCCAGCAATAGAATCTTTGTATTAATAAGATGATGATGATGATGATGATGATGATGAGTTTTTGTGAACCAGAGTGTATATTAACTAGTGCGCTGTCTTTTCATATCCCCCGCCCCGCTTGATCTTGTGTCCAACATCTTTTCTACTACCAATTTAAATCTAGTAAGATCTATTTAGCATAATAGTTAATGAGTTAGCTATTACACCTCTTGTTAAATACTTAGCATTTCAAGGTAAATATCGAAAGAAAGTATTACATATTCCTGTGGTTGTTTGTGGACCTGGTGTAAGTTTAAGGTTTTCATACTGTAAAATGCTACCCCTAACCAGTACTACCGGCAAAGTGTGTTAGAAATGAATGACAATAAAAAGACACTAAAGAAAAATTAAGCGACTTCAATGGTACAGCATAGACAAAGTGACGCCATGATAATTAGTGACAATTAGCTGTGAACAGTTTAAGGAGGTCAAGATAAAAAAATTGAAAAGAAGTAAAAAAAAAGGCGGAAAATAAGTTATTCTTAGCTAAACGGTTTTCCAAGGTAAAAAATATAGATTCAGACATCGGCTAAATCTATATTTATATAATATAGACGTCGGCTGTTGGTGGATATCAAAATACGCGAGCAAATACTAAGGATTCCAGGGATATATCAAAGTAAGGCGGATTAACCAAAGGTTTGTTACCCTTGACTATAACCCGGCGCAGTATATAATGAAAAGGAGTCGTCGGATTGCCCTTGACTATATTCGTCACATTTCCTTTATTTGCGAGGAAAATATGTGCGACATTTCATGGAAAAATACTCTAATTAATATTTTCGTAAAAGAGAAATCGTGATGAATGTATTTACGAATTATTTTTATTGTCAAAACGTTAGAAATCATTGTTTGGGGCAAAATAATGAACTAATCCCAAATAATCTTGATAAAAATGGCCACACAGTAAAAATTAGTCGCCATTTATCAAGGCAAAAACTACTCGAGGATAAGGGTAAAGGAGATGGGTAACTTAACAATTAAATGATAATAAATATAAAATGATTTGAAGTATGCCTCCACAAAACAACAGCAAACCTAGAATGTAGTTCTCAGAACATCCATCGTAAGATAAGAATTAAAAGAAATAATCGGAGGTAAGCGAGAGTTATGAGACTGCCAATTCATTTTGCCTTTTTAATTGTACGTAATTTGATAGTTTTACTGCATTTCTCGAGACACATCCTATATTTCCCGGGAATCTACCAGAATCAGTGTGTCCTCTGCTCCAATCTTTGGATTATTTATAAAATACTCTTTCATTTTTTAATTGGTCTATTTTTAAAGTTACAAATAATTTAATGCAAAATAAAACATACTTCCTTTTTATCGATGGAAAGCGTAAACAAAAAAAACCAGCATAATGATGTTCCCACTTTGATCTCAATGAAATGTAATTTTTACAAGTATTATATTATTGCATCCAAAAAAATACCGGTAAGCCTGCAATGGCTGATTGTCAGTGTTTAGATTAGAAATATTTTGAAAAACAGAAAGAACGTATCAAGATGAAAGTTATTTTTAGGATAAAACATATTTATGTTAGAAATGCAAAAGAAAAAAGTATATGCGACAGACATCAGCCGATGCTCGGGAATAATTCATTTTGATGTCGTCATTAGAAGGGAAATGTTTTTTTATACGTAGGGTTTTAGTCAGGTTGTGGTTAGAGTTTAAAGGAGACAGAAAAAGAGTCAAGTCGACCGGTCATAATGACTCTAAGCATCGAGGGAGCAAGAGATCAAACGCCTATAAAATATCATGTATGTAGGAGCAGAACGCAGCTTTTCAATGGGGAAACATCTGTAATAAAGTTGCTGAAAAACAACCCGTGATTTGTTGATTCATTGGGGCGATTCTTCTTGCAGCTTTCCGTAGAACAAGATCAAACTATGAACAACGTATGTTTCTTCTATTGGCCAGATGTTAAACCCCCAGAGAACTGTGTTCCGTCCATTTTTGTTGTAAATGTAATGTCTGTTGTTGAACAGTATCTGTGAACATATCAACACGCGCAAACACGAGAACACTAGACATTCATAGACCAACTGATGAATACGTATTAAAGACCTACCACTTAACGTGTCTTGGAGGCGCTTCATTATTTCATGCAGCGTAACTTGGGCAAAAATAGCCTGGCGGTGCCCATCTTTCTCTAGGTTCCGAGCACATACAGCACCTGGTATTACAAATGATTAGCCATTTTAGTATTGACCAGGCTCAACGTCGCTTAACTTCTAACTAAGCTCCAATCCCTGCCTCATTGCCGCAGTTTTGCAACCCTGTGCCTGTTTTACAAATATTTTAATGGAATGTGCTTTGATGAACTCGTTGCACATGTGCCCCCTCGACGTACATATCCCGACAAACCCGCTTAGCAACAAAATATCACCCCTTCACTATTGTTGAAATCCCTAAATGCCAGAAAGCTTTCTATTCTAATAGTTTCTTCGCGCGAACAGCTAGATTTTGGAATTCCCTTACTGCTACCTGCTTCCCTAGCTCAACTGATATGCAGAAGTTTAAATGTAATGTAAACCAACATCTTGTTATGCTTGTCTAGGCATGGTTCCAAATAGTAGTATTATACGGCCAAGTGGCGATATGCCTTCATAGGAGTGGACGTGAGTATTAAAAAGTAATCAACGGGAACCGGTGTGTCAACGTAATTATGCGAACGAGTATATATACGTTATATTCATTCAATGGTCACGTAAACTCATGAATGTTTATATATACAAGTGAACGGTTATGCACACTCGTTACTATATGCCCGCTCTACAATGAAACAATATTTATTTTGGGTCTCGATGACTCCTTCGCGTCGTCTTCGCAATTAGAACCTGGGTCGCACACACACACACACACACACACACACACACACACACACACACACACACACACACACAGATCAACGTGAACTAGAAGTATAGTATTTATTTGCTTCCCCACCGAGCAAATTAGGCACAAGGCCGTTTTTTAATGTGGAGAGAGAAGGAGGGGGAGGGAAAAGGGGACCAGCTCCCGATGGGTGGGAAATCGCAGCTGGATAGTGACAATTGGTATGAAACGGATTGTCCCTACATTGACCAAGGTCTGATATGTGGGGTTACCCCCACATATGGTCTTTGCTTGTAGTATCTGCCGGAACAGATACTACACTTTGATCTTGGGCAAAAGGCCAAGAAAAGCTTAAATCAAAGTGAACTATAACGATAAAAAAAACTGTAAATGAAAAAACAACACAACTCTAAAAGGAAAAATATAAGATTAAAATGTATTGATATTATTTAAGAGATAATACATTAAATGTTAAACTAGAAAGAGAGAAAAAATACAGTGTAAAATAAATTTAAAAAAAGAGGCGATATGCCACAATCTGTATGTTAAGTAATTAATTTGAAAATTTATATATATACCGAGTCAAGTAAAAAGAAACAAAATTATTGAGAAACAGAATTGTGAACGTGCTTGGAAAAAGATAGAAAACTAACATGCACACATGCCAATCAAAATAATTACTTTTCGTTGTTTAAAATTGTCGGAAGTTTGTGTTGCAATTCGTCATACAAAAGCAAAGGTCGTGGCAAAAGTTTGACAAACATTACTACCGTGTTAAGCGATTTTGTTATATTTGTGCGTTTATGAGAATTGATATTCTTTGTGTTAAGTTAAATAATTGTTGGTGTCCGGGAAAGAGATTTCGCGTTCTAAGTTGAACGAAACTGATGTTTCTATTTTCTCAATTAATGACTGGAGACATATTTTTCTGTTATTAAACACTCTAACAATTGAAATGTGTTATTCAATGAACGGAATAAGTTTTATTTGGTTGATTCTGGTTAACTCATCAATATATGCACGCATATACATTCAATAAACACGTAAACGTTTATATATACAAGTAAACTGTTATATACCCCCGCAGTTTACCTGTATGTATGAACAAGCATATTAAACAACCTCTCTATATTATTATATTGCCCCCTTTTTTCTCTAATTTTACCCTTTTAACCTTCCTTCTTCTTTTAACAGAAACTTGATTTTTGTAATAAATTTAAACTCATAAGAACTTTAATTTTTGCTTATTGCCAGTCATGCCAGTATTTCTCTCCTCAAAATTTAAAAACCTTTTTAATTTTTGTATTCTAATTTTTGTATTCTAATTTTTGTATTCTAATTTTTGTATTCTAATTTGTGTATTCTAATTTTTGTATTCTAATTTTTTTATTCTATTTTTGTATTCTAATTTTTGTATTCTAATTTTTGAATTCTAATTTTTGTATTCTAATTTTTGTATTCTAATTTTTGTATTCTAATTTTTGTATTCTAATTTTTGTATTCTAATTTTTGTATTCTAATTTTTGTGTTCTAATTTTTGTATTCTAATTTTCTTTAATCTGTAATTAGACTAGATTAATAAAACACAAAAGCGTTAAATGCAAAGCAAAAATATCGGCAGACCTTGACCATCGCAAATGTAGATCGAAAAATTATTATATGTCTAAAAATATAATTTTTAACTTTTTTATCAATTGCCCTAAATTTAATGATTAGAAAGATAATATGATCACAAGAAAACGATTACTAGAAAGTTAAAAAATTATATATATCATGATAGTATGCCTGTATTCCAGCTTTGGAGTCCCTTATTAAAAAGTGAAACTAAAGGGCACGCCTTGAGTATGCGAGAGAACCTGTTGTTTGGACTGACGCATAAAGAGATACAGTTAATTTCAGTGACGAGTCCAAGTTTAATATATTTGATTTGGGCGGCAAAACTTACGTATGCCGCAAAGCAAATGAAAGATTGTCTTTCCAATGTGTCAGAAAGACGTTAAGTTTGATGGTGGCGATGTGATGGAGGAGTGAATGATTTAATCGGCAAAAGTTTACCCTATCATTCGCATGCATAACAAAGACAATACTGAGATTAACAAAAGACGTTTTTCAGCATCACATGATTCCAATATTACACCATAGTCTTTATGAATCCTCTATTCGCATGCTTGGCAAAAGTTTCAGAAGTGTATTACTTCTTTAAAGGAAAATAATCGCCTGAATGAAGTTTCCGCCCGAGCTCGATCTGAATCTAATCGCAAATGTTTGAGAGATACTGGGCAAAAAGCTCAGGAAAGAAACTCCGAAAACAAAGAATCACAAATGAGAGTTATTGAGTAACGAATAGAGATGATTACTGCTTTTGAAAAAAAATAATTAGATCATGTGATCGACGATTCTGAGAGACTATTGAAGAAAGGATGGTACTTGCCTAAAGTTTTATTTTGGTGGTAGTTTTGTTCACCATCAAGTATTAACGAGATCGTTCCTTAACTTTTCTCTATTATTTTATTTATATTTATTTTTTAAGAAACTATAAAATAAACTTTTAAAATTTATATAATATTTATGCATTACAATTCTGTTATTAATCTTCATTCAGTGAAAATGTAATCCCTAATCACGCATCACCGTTTACGTAATACATTTATTTATGTCTTTGTTGTTTTTGTTCCTTATGGTGTGGCCGCTACTGTATGCATGCATACATAGACACACACACACACACACACACACACACACACGCACGCGCATATATATATATACACGTATATGTAGACAGATTTTATACATACATACACATAGATATTCGGTATTTAGACATGGAAACGGCGGCCATTTTGAATTTTCTCTGCCGTCTCAGCAGAAAACCGGCTGGCATATGTTTTTGCTTTATTTTCTTGTTTCGTTTATTTGTGATCTTGCTCCAACTTGATCTATTACGATGTTATCACATCCAGTCGAGTGTTTTGTTTATTTTTTTGCCATTTCAATGTTTAAACGCAGTTCATCAATCACCATTTATTTCGCCTGATGAATGCGTATCGCGTGATCCACATTTAGTATTCAATTTCGCATTTAAAAAATAAGTAGAAAAAATAGGAAATTCATTTAAAAACTATAAAACAGAAACCTTATCTACGATTCACAGCAGGCGTTTGTATAATCATTTTTTTAATCAGTTTTATTTTTCATTCGTTATTTAGTTATTTATTTTATCTCATTTCAACTAATAGAAAGATAAGATTACATTTATGCATTAACAACTAAATGTCCCGTCGGGTAAGATATTTCTCTTTCACCTATTTATAATATAAAAAAAAATTCCAGGAGCAGAATTTCCTTTCTAGATCTTTCCATTTGTGGACCTCAGTACCGTTTGTCTGCTTCTCGGTTGACTATAGCATGATTGTTTTCAAGTCTGATATGAACAAATTGTTTTTGAGTCCTCCATTTAGATAATCTAGCTCTACCCAAGCCCTGCCATGTCTCATCGTGTCTCATCTAACACCTAAGCCTTATGAGTGGCCTATGGGCCTTGATAATTGGTGAACCCCCATATAAAAAGAAAAGTGTTCGTATGTTTTGAATTTTTTCAAGTGACATAATTACATGGGAATTTCCGACGTCAAATAGCGTTGATGTTATGGAATCAGCTACTATAGTTTTATCTTTGCTAAAAAATGAACGGGCCATCAAAAATGAACGGGCCATAAAAATAATGTCTTTTTGCGACGAGGCATTTTAAATATGTATAAATATATATAGTGTGTCAACGTATAGGTTTTAAATTAAATAATTTGACTTTTGATGTCATGGGGTTTGAATTTTGCGCTTAATATTTATACAAACAGATATGTTTCATTTTTAATTTTTCACATCAATAATATAGTGGGGGAGGTCTCCGTTCGCACTTTACTTTTATAAAAAGAAAATATTTTTTACTTTAAATGTAATCATACTAATATATACTGGAATTTGGGCCTCTCTCTTTCTCTCTCTCTCTCTCTCTCTCTCTCTACACACACACACACACACACACACACACACACACACACACATATATATATATGAGATTTTTTTTTCTAATTTTACAAGCTGAATAATTCCGTAAATTTAAAGCGAGTATACATAAATACTAATATTTATAGGACAATTCTAACCAGATGAAAAATATCAATATTCGAGATAAAGCATTGCTATCAGAAAATTCATGTAACTTCTGTAACTTTGATTTGAGAACAATTCATTATTTGGCAAGAAATACCAGTTATATTCCTTATCAACTTGAGTTCCTTGTCGAATTTATATATACCCATCTTAGCAGCAGCCAAATAGCGTAACGGTTAGAAGCGCCGATTGTCGCTTAGGCAGAAGAGTTTCAAACCTGGCTTGCTGTGATACAGCGAAACAGTGCTGTATGTGGGTGACTGTAAATGCTCCCTATCTTGGGTTGAGCATATTGGGAATTGATAAACAAACTGCCACTAGCGTATTAATCGATGCTCTTTGCACATCAAATTCAGGTTGAAAATTATCTACATGGATACGATAGAAGGAAATAGATCCCTAAATAATTAACATATCTATTACATAAATTATTCGGACTCCTATTTTCATCTTGCATGTAATACACAAAATCATGCCTTTCCTTCTCAGCTGACTATAACATTATCTTTTTCAAGTCCAGTGTTAACATATTCTTATAAAGTCTTCCTCATAAATAATCAAATTTTGCTTATTATTACCAACCCTTATGGTGTTGTCTTACCGTTCACCTGACAAATTTATTGACTCTTGTCCTCGAGTTTCCTTTGTAATTTGATAAGCTGTGACTTGTTAGTACATTAAAAATGGTATTCTTAGAACTTTTCGAGGATGTAACTTTCGATCTTCTTCAGATGCGTCTTGTCATCTTGTCAGGGAATCTCTAACTGTATGTTGCGTGAACCCGTTAACTGCATTCCAAATTTTTAATGTTGAGTAAACGGGCAGCAGAAATGTAATTCCAAATTCTCAGAGTAAAATATCTTCCGACATCTTGTGAATTCTACACTGAAGGGGTGGGATGTTACTGCTAGTATTTAACGACCTCTATAATGTAGATGTGGAATTTCCCAACTAGTCGCGTGGGTTCACTCTGACCTGAGGTGCTAGTCTCTGTTATAGAATCCATCTAGTTATAACGTCGCAAAACAAACAAACGGGAAAGAAACAAAATTCTAACTCGGCATTTTTTTAAGTGCAAATAAAAAACATTTGCTCGTACTTCTATCCAAAACAACACACCTTAATATCGTTTAAAATCCTCTCGCACACACATGTGCGTTTTAAAATTCTTATCCTCGCACTGGCTGGCAGCGAGCGCTTTCTCGCCCTCGACATTACACGTAAATTTTTCCCGGCTCCTACTTTGCTTTTTTATTTTTCTCTCAAATTCAGTTATTACGTTAGATCCATATCCAACGAACCTATATCTAAAATTTCAAGTGCGTGGACCCAAAATTGTCGGAGGAGTTTGATAGAGTTCTCAAATGTCAAATCGTTGAACTTTGACCCCTTAACAGCGAAATTTCTGGCCGAAAACCGATCACATCGATTTTCCTAAATCTCATTACTCGGTATATCACATTTCGAGTGTATAGATTTAAAATTGACAGAGTTATTGCGTAGGGAAATGTACACAGACACACACACAGACACACACAAAGACACGTTCACTTTTATAGATATACTAGTATGGGCGCTCGGCGTTGCCCGGGTGTTTGGATGTGTATGTTGAGCAAAAAAAAAAGTGGTAGTAGGAAGGCAGGCTCGAACCTGTACCGCAAAGGAGAAAAAGAACGGGGTAAAACATAACGTTTATGCTGTTACGACCACCGCCAAACCGGAAGCGACATTTTTTAAAATCAAGGCTATACAACCTAAAGAAGACGATAACTTTAAAAAATATCGGCGAAAAAGTGACCCCCTCCTCTGTAGAAAAGTGCCTAGTTGAAGGGGAAGATATTAATGTTTTTAGCCAATTTTTCGATATTTGTCGTATGAAAGGTTGGACTACAAACAATACTGATCTTGGTAAAATTCGTCCCCTCTATTGAAAGTTTAAGGCAGACATGCAAACAGACATACATGCATACATTTATATATTGTTAACTAAAAATTTTCGACTCAAACTGATGAAAAAGCTTGTCCTATCTCTGAATACTCTTTATGTAAAATTTCAAATATTTATACCAGAAATTGTCTGAGTAATTTGGAAGAGACCGCAGAGGTCGATTTTTTTTATAATTTTGACCCCTATTATGACCCCTTAAAATTAATTGTTTTGGGCTCAAATCAGGTTATTAAGTTAGATCCATATCCAACGAATCTATATCTAAAATTTCAAGTGCGTAGATCCAAAATTATCGGAGGAGTTTGGTAGAGTTCTCAAAGGTCAACTCGTTGAACTTTGACCCTTTAATCGCAAAATTTCTGGCCGAAAACCGATCACATTGATTTTCCCTAATCTCAGTACCATGTATCTCAAATTTCGAATCTGTAGACTAAAAATTGCGTAGGGAAATGTACACAGACACACAGATACACAGATATACAGACACGTTCACTTTTATAGATAGATAGATAAATAGATAGATTGGTCAATAGTAACGTTCTTGATTACTTAGTTTTTGATCAATCTTAGTCGCCTACAACTCTATAATGCAGTGCAGCTTCATAGTAAAGTGGCAGCAGCAGTTAATCTATACACAATATAAAAAGACGCATTGCACTAGTAAGGTTTTGAAAGCTACGTTATGTACTCGTTTTCTTATTAAATTATCAAATAAATGAATGACAAAATTTATCCATACAAAATAATTATATTTATTGAAAACTTGTTAAGGATATTAATTAATTAAAAGTTCTTAAAGGAAAGGAGTTCTACAGTGTCCGAGAACGTTCTTGATGAAAAGAAGTAGTTTGTTTGTTAGAAGAATAAACATACCCATTTTTTGATTTTATGTGGTAACGTGTGTAAAATAATTGTGGATTGTAAATGTGTGTGTATTTGCTTCTTTTGTTATTGCGAAAGTATGTTTGTTTGGTAGCTTTTCTATGTTGGTGGTGTTTTACTTAGCTTGTGTTTCCCGTTGGTTTTTGCCCCCAAATGTCTAGGCGCCACTCTGACATGTGCAGATGTGTTGTCTCTTTGGAAAGTAGACAACGCATGCGTTATCAGCAGCTCGCGGTACTCTCACTTTTCCTTATTTGTCCTTCAGTCCTAATTTCGAATGAATTATTTTTCTGACAAAGGCTGAAGAAAAGGTTGCTTTCCAGGACGGCAGTACTTCACGAACAGTAGTCTGAGATGTCGGAAATCTTCTGTTTTTATGTCTATCCTTGTAGTCATGTCACTAGTAAGGGTGCTAGAGGTAAACGTTTCATCTGGGCTGACGTTATCCGCCTGGTAGTCAGGGACTCGAACCTTGATTAACCACTAAGAAGACTGTGTATCAGCAGATGCAAAGTACTGGGGCTGCTGTATTGCCATCTGGTGAATGGATTATGGACCATGCAGTAGTTTCTGGTAGGGACTCTCGATGCCATACTAGTGGGTAATTGTTACGACATTACCTTATGGTCTACAAAAAAATCCTATATTTTTCTCTCCTGATTTTCCCCTCTGTCCTGCTCCAACCAAGTCTGTCGAACTGTTTCACAAAGCCCAAATCCTCAACATGAAATATCTCCAGAAAAAATTACGAATAAACCTAGAACCCCATCCTCCAACTTAAACCTCTATTACCATGTCTCCTTCTCCAACATCAGGGGTCTACGTTCCAACCTTCCAGAGGTTGAAACCTAATTACAGGAGAGGAAACCGGACATATTCTTTCTGAATGAAACTGGAATAGGGCCGACCACCTCCCTAGACGAATTCATAATTAAAAGATACTCTAACTTAACATCTAAATCTGACCCCCAAGATCGCCATGGGCATGGAATATGTGCCTACATTAAATATGGCTTCCGATGTGGTAGGGATATCTCCAGTAAATACTCTAATTTACCTTGTATGTGCTTTCGAGTTGCACTTGCTTACACCACTGCATTTATATTTGCCCTCTATCGGCCCTATAACAGCGGAGTTACTATCTTTAAGAGAATAACTGAGAAAATTTGTGGTGACTTCAATGTCCACAATGTGGTATGGCTGACCCACTCGAACAAGGCAGATGATGAGGGGAGGTTCTGTCCTGATTTCCCCATTGCCTATCACCTCACCCAGATTTTTCACGAACCCACCCCTGTGCCTGATACTTCCTGTCAGTACGCTAGCCTTCTAGACCTTTTTCTCACAACTTCCCCTGAGCTATGTTCATGTTCCGTTCTGTCCCCGATGGGATCTTCCGACCACTCGGTTGTATCAGTTAAGATAAAAACGAAATACAAAAAGTCTGCAGACGTACCTCTTCACCGTACGGTATATTGGTACTCTACGGCTGACTAGGATAGCTTCCGTACGTTTATATCTGACCTACCCCTACATTCCATGTTTAAAAAAGATGTGGCCCTGACGGCATTCCAATTATAGTGCTAAAAAAGCTTCGACTAGAACTTGCCCCCATATTTACAAAGCAGTTTAAGCGTTGCCTTAAAAAGAAGTGCTTCCCAACACCCTGGAAAACCTCATCGGTATGCCCTGTATTTAAGAATTCAGGTGATAAGTCGTCCCCCTTCCAGTACAGACCAATAAGTCTCTTGTGTTTCATGAGTAAGTTACTGGAATCCATATTAAATAAAGAAGTAGTCAACCACCTCAGCAGAAATAGCCTTCTTAGTGACATAAAATATGGTTTCCGTTCTGCTAGATCTACAGCTGATGTGCTAACGGTTATGTATCATAGGATTAGTGAATCTCTCAACAATGACTTCCTCTCTAGGGCAATTGCTCTTGACACATCAAAAGCATTCGATAAAGTATGACATAAGGGTCTACTTCACAAGATTTCCAGCTACGGTATAACTAGAAATGTTTTCTCGACCATTAAATAATTTCTGTCTGATAGGCTTATAAGAGTAGTGGTTGATAGGCAGAAATCAGAGGCCCTCAGTATTAATGCCGGTGTCCCTCAGGGATCCATCCTGGGCCCAACCTTCTTCCTGATCTACATCAATGATCTCCCAAAACATACTTAAATCATTTGTTGACATCTATGCTGATGACACGGCCATCTATGGCAACACATCTAAGGCCATAAATGATAAAGTTCTCTCTAATTCTCTCTCCCCTGATCTTGGGCGCGTGGTACAGTGGGGGGAAGAGGTGGCTGGTTACTTTTGATGCATCTAAAACCAAGCTCCTATCCTTACATCATCAACGCTCTGATCCCCATCTGGCATCAATTCAAATGTACGGCTCTCGACTAGGGGAAGCTCCATGCTTTGATAAGCTTCTGGGCTTGACCTTTACTCCTGAACTGAAATGGAACACGTACATCAAGTCTATTGTCAAGGTTGCTGGAAAAATGGTGGATCCTTCTACCGCTGCAGAAGATATCTCATTGCTGACGTAATTCTCTACTTATATAAAAGCCAAGTACGTCCAAGGATGGATTACTGTTGCCACATCTGGACGGGAGCTGCTAAAATCTCTATCCTGCCTTGACAGACTACAAAATAAGCTTCATAGCTTAGTGGGGGATTATCTTTTCTCTTCCTTGCAACCTCTCTCCCACAGGAAAGACGTTTTGTTTTATCGTTATTTCCATGGCAGGTGCTCGTCTGAGCTCCAATCCTTGGTCCTCCCTCGCCGATCTTTCACGAAAAACACCCGTCTAGCTGAAACCACTGTAAAAAGATTTCCCCACTCTTTATCTGTGCCAGAACCAAAACGTAGATTCAATGAACAAAACTTCTTTCTTAAAAGTGCACGCCTGTGGAACTCTGTTCCGTCTGCCTGTTTCCCACCTGAATACAACCTGGATGTCTTCAAGTCCAACATAAACAAATTCCTGATGAACACTCCCCTTGAGTAGACACTTCATCAAATCTCAACACTAACGTACTGTACACGTAATAACCCTTATCCATGAGTGGCTTCCGGGCCTTAATAAGTGGTGACCACCTTGTAAAAAAAAAAAGAAATAGAAAAGAAAAAGGTTTTACGTTTGGATTTTTATACTAAGAGCAAGATTTGAAAGTTAACATTTAATGTTCTGATTGGTTGAAAGAAACTGCGGACTCCAATATTTATCTAATCGAGAGTCAATGTATAAAAACAACATTCATTGATTCTGCTGTGCCTAACAATACATATAAATTATTACTAGTGGAAGATTTCTTATGTTAAGATATGCCTGGTAGACGAGCGTGTATTTTAGACTATTGCCATCCAAATCTTTTCGCTCCCTTACTTCATCGTTCTCACAGAAGAGATTTTGTGAGTCTATCTCTGCTCAGTCGATACATTTCATGGCAGATACTCGACTGTATTCAATTGTAAGATCTTTGCAACAAATCTTCAATAATTTTCCTCACTTTCTAACTATACCTAAAAATAAAGGAAATTCCATGAGCAAATTTTCTTTCTTAGTACTGTCCTCTGTGAAACACAATACCGTGGCGCTATCGACCAGTTGGCTATAACATGGTGGTTTTCAAGTCCAATGTAAATAAGTTCTTGCTGAGCAACCGTCTTCCTAACACACATAAACACTTATCCTAGAGTGCCTTATGGATCTTGATACGCGATGATTTTTCAAGCGAAAAAATGTTTTGTAAACTGTTGCTAGGTTAGTAGTAAATTAATATCTCTCGTCATTTGGCGAGAGCATTTCGGTTTCAAAGGGGTTAGTCTAGAGTTTGACATGTGTACGTTGGTTGTCTATGAGAGAAAAATAGTAAAGAGAAAGATAAACGCTGTAGTTGAGTTTTTGAATTATACGCTCGAGATTTGGCAGTGAATATATCTTGTGCTGTGATTAAAAAACCCTGATGTTTTCACCTTTTTTCTAATCAAGTGTCGATACATGAAAACAACATTCAATGCCGCTACTGTCTCTACATATGTGTATCGTCGCGGGTGTAAAGGATTGTCGAGATTTAGGAACATTAAAGCATAAAAAAATTAAAATTAAAAAATTCTTTTAATATACCGTCCAAACCAGGAATAGCTAACACTGATTATCTGGGATCTCCCTGTTGCTTCTCGTTTTCCTAGATTGCATCAGCAAGCAGACATTTGGATGTAATATGAAAAGAACTTCTCTGCACAACTTCCCATTTAGGATGCGTCCATAATATAGGCCCTTTTATGTCTCAATATAAGTGTTATTTGTTTGGGGCGAATTAAAGTAAAAAGCAGCCGGACATATTTTGGAAAAGGAGGTTTACCTCGAAATATTAAAACCATGAGGCATCATATACTATTTAATTCGATATAATACGTTGAATGTATTTAATCGATGGTTATTAAATTATATAATATTCTTTTGTTTTTACATTTGTCTCGTATGATTTCGAAGATTCACTTCCGCAAATAGCAGATTGTAAAAAGAATTGGATATGCCAATCTAATTTGTACTTTAGTAATCCTGTCGAATAAAGTATGGTTTCTTGGGGAGTTCTTATCTATTATTTCATTAGAAAACGTTCGGGATATGTTTGATTACTCTATATTGCATCCCAAATCATAATCATTTTTACAAGTGCTCAGTGTACATTTTTGCTGAGAACAAACAGTGGCATATGTCCAGGTGTTTTGTATCATCTTTTCCATCCTCGGCCATCGAGGGAGAAGTCTTTCAAGACTGATGCAATATTTTCATTTTTGTTACATTCAAGAAGGACCTTTTTTGTACAGCTGCAGCAGTCAAAAACAAGGACTTGTTTTCTCTTGCGCATAAATGCCTGGCTACACACTAACCAATCAGCTGACAGGGCGTATTAATTCCATCTGTAACTTAAGGAACTACCTCACTTTCTTTGAGAATCACGGTTATTATGCAGAGAAGACCGTGAAAGCAAACACGCCCTCTTCTCCTCCCTCTCTCTTTCTCTCTCCCTCTCTCTTTTCTCTCTGTCCTTGTCCACTACGCACTCGAGCATTGACGCTCTTCGCCTAAAAATAACTACTGGTCGACCTGTGATCGCCTAAAGGCGTTTCCTTTTTTTCACTTGGACACCGTCCAACTTCATTCTAGTTATATAAATCCTTTAGTGGTTTTCTTTATATTAACTTTGTGGAGAGGCAAGTAAATGTCGAAAGTTGTACATTTGTTTATATTTATTTCTTAAAATAAATACCAACTACAGGGATACCCAGCATTGCCCTGGCAATTAAATACTAAACAAATGTATAATAATAATAATCATAATAATCATAATAATCATAATAATAATAATAATAATAATAATAATAATAATAATAATAATAAATAAATTTAAAAAAATAAAAAAAATAAAATGGAAAAAAAAGCTAGATGGGCGGCAAGCGAAATTTGTTACGGGGCGAAAAAAAAGAAAAATAAAGAGGAATTCTATATTCTTTGTGGCAACGACAGGCAGAATGTTTGCGTTTGCGTATGTGGATATGTGTATACATATATACATATTCGTATGTGTGTACTAGAAAGGACTGTTTCCACCCTCCACCCCCTCCTATCCCTTATCCTCTACTGACCAACGACCTGCCATTTAACTCAAGACTGGTGCCCACAGAGGATAGGTATTAATACATTCGTGACAGAAGACTCTTCTAAAGAACGCAACGAAATGTGAGTTATGTCCTTTTTTTTTAAGTTAAATGTTACTTCGAATTCATTTCAGAAAACAGTATTTGTTTCGATATAAACGCATAATTCTGTTTGTCAATTCCAACTTAATGCAAATCCTCTAAAAATTGATGCAAAAATACCTAGACGGGCGACAGGCGAACTATCTAGTTAAATGTTTGTCCGAATTTATAACAGAAACCAGACTTTTTCCGATATTGACGTAGAAATTCGCCCCGCCGTTGAATGAGGTAATTAAATACTACCGCAGCGGCGGGGAAAATTACCCTTCTCCTCTTTTCCCATACATTTCCAGCGCCTAAACCGTATGGTGTAAAGTAGACCTATCTTCAAACGCACTCTTTCAGAGCATGACTTTCGACTTTTACTAAGTAGAATACTTATTTATTTATTTTATCTATCCATTTTTTTAAATTTTATTTATTTATTTTATTTTTTATTTTCTTATTTATTTACTTTTCTTTGTCCCATATGTAGGTGTGATAGTGCACGTTAATTCTTGGATACACAGGAGCTTTACACTATCCCTGCATCAGAACCACAGGTAAAACAATTCTGGGCTCGGTGTTGCCACAAACACCAAATCATGAAAAATGTCAATTACAAATAATCCAAACTTTGGGACCCAGAAGAAAGATTTGGGTGTCATGATCGGCAGATGTTCCTTCGGTGGGCGGCATGGGGGACCCGGTCGTCATCCTGCGAATGTTGACCAACTTTCTAGTTTAAGAAACTCAAATGACATGGACGCTGAACAGGTAAGTATAACCTCTAATTTCAGGGAACAAAATGATACCGAACAAAGACAACACAGCCATGATAGCCATCAAAAGAAAAACAACGAAAGAAATGGACAACAAAAGAGAAAAGACTCGTAATGGAATGCTACTATAGAAACCATCCTAAATATAGACATAGAGGTTACCGGAAACGAATGAAAGAACTATGGGACCTATCCAGTGACTACTATACGACAGAACAAAGAATTGCGGACCAAGCAAGACTGATACTCAAGAAAAGCTGAACTAAACTAGAACTAACAGAAATCCAGCGAAAAATAAATGATGGGACTGAACAAGAAGCATCCCCCAACGGAAGCACATGTAGAACAACCCCACAAGTTGAAGCCTCAAAAGTAAAAACACCAAAGGCCGAGGACCAACAAAGAACGAAGTCTACAAACGTGGAAATCGAGAACAATGAAACAGAACTAACAGAGAATGAAGCAAATGAAATAAACAAAATAATACAGCTGATGAACGAAGAAAAAAACAAAGCTCCCATCGTTAAGGAACCAAGAGCAGAAGAAATTAAAAACTGAAACAGAGAATGTTAGCAAACTCCTCCTACATATCCCAATAAATACAATCACAGACTTACACAACCTGATTTACGCAGGCGCCAAAATGGTAAGTATGAAACTTAAATCAGAAAAACAACCGGGGACAAGCGGACCGACAAAACCTGGATGGGAAATAAGACTAGAAACTGAAATACACAAACATAAAAAAGAAGCAAAAATGATCAACAGGAAGAAAGCAATGTGGAGAAAACGGAATATTGGAAATGTAACTAACAGGGAGAGGCTAAACAAGAAACATGAAGAACTGGACCAAAAAAATAAAAGCAAAAGAAGCGAGATTGAGACAATATAGATATAAATCTGAACAATGCAAACAAAACAGAACATTTGAAACTAATGAAAGTCAATTCTACCAAAATGTGAACGGAGGAAAAACAAAAACAGAACAACCAAATCCGACAGAAACAAAACTCTACTGGAGTAAAATATGGGAAGAGCGATGAGATCACAATAGAAATGTCGAGTGGCTGAAAGACATGAAAGAAGAGTTACAACAAATAGAAGAAGGAACAACGAATGAAATCAGCAAGGAAACCCTAAAGAAAACCATAGGAAAGATGGCAAACTGGAGAGCACCAGGGCATGACGGGATACATGCATACTGGTTCAAAAAATTCACAACCTTACACGAAAGACTAGCCCGCAACCTGAGAAGATGTATACAGGAAGCAAGCGTACCAGACTGGATGGCAAAAGGTAGAATCCCACTGCTACAGAAGGACACGGAGAAAGGAATCGTCCCTAGCAACTATAGGCCAATCACGTGCTTACCAACTATGTGGAAGATACTGACAGTACAACTGATGGAACAAATCTACCACGCCCTGAATAACCGTGGACTCATCCCGGAGGAGCAGAAAGGATGCCAAAAAGGAAAAAGAGGAACACATGGTCAAAAGATCCTAAAGGAGGTAAAAAGGAGGAGAAAGAATTTAGCCATGGCATGGATCGACTACAAAAAGGGGTACGACAGGTTCCTCCAAGCATGGATAATAGAATTCCTAAAAATGTATAAAATACCAAGCAGAATCACGAACGTAATAGAAAATGCAATGAAAACATGGAGGCTGGAATTGATAGCTGATGGACAACACATAACAGAAATTAACATACAAAGAGGCATCTTCCAAGGAGACTCGCTATCACCTCTACTGTTCATCATAGCGATAATGCCCTTGAACAGTATTCTGAGAAAGTACCAAGCCGGATACAAGTTCTCCAATACAGAGGAAAAAATGAACCACCTGATGCACATGGACGATCTGAAACTTTTTGCAAGGACCGAAAAGGAGCTAGAGACACTAATTAACACTACCAGAATCTTCAGCCAAGATATCCAAATGGAATTTGGAATGGAAAAGTGCGCACAACTAGTTATAAGAAAGGGAAAACTGGAAACACAGAAGGCATGGAACTACCCAACCAAACAGAAATGAGGGCACTAGGGAAACAAGACGACTATAAATACTTGGGAATTCTGGAAACGGACACCATCAGAGCAACAGAAATGAAAGAGAAAGTTGGAAAGGAATACATCAGAAGAACAAGAAAACTCCTGGAAACTAAATTATATAGTAGAAACCTAATAAAAGGTATTAATACATGGGCAGTATTACTAGTAAGATACTCTGGACCGTTTATAGGGTGGACAAAAGAAGAACTGAGACAACTCGACCAGAAGACCAGGAAACTCATGACCATGCATAATGCACTACACCCAAAGGACAATATTGACAGACTCTACGTGAAAAGGAAAGAGGGGACTGATCTGTATAGAAGACTGTGTGAAGGACACGAAAAAGTACTAGAAAAATACATAATGCAAAACACTGAAAGGATAATTTTGGCAGCGAGAGACACTGAAAGAAACAAAACAGAAAACAGAGAGACAAACGACAAAACGAGAAAAGAGAAATGGGAAGAGAAATAACTCCACGGAAGATTCATAAGAATGACAAAAGATGAGAATAACGAAATCACCTGGACATGGATGCGAAAAGAACATATAAACCGAGAAACTGAATCTCTAATAACTGCAGCACGATAACTCGATAAGAACCAACCATATCAAAGCAAGAATCGATAAAACACAAGAAAACAGCAAATGCAGACTCTGTGGACAAATAGACGAAACGATAAACCATATAGTAAGCGAATGCAGCTAACTTGCCCAAAAGGGATACAAAAACAGGCATGACCAAGTAGGGAGGGTGGTACACTCGGAATTATGTAAACGACTGCATTTTGAGCGTACAGACAAATGGTACAAGCATAAACCTGCAACAGCACTCGAAAACGAGAACCACAAAATCCTATGGGACATGGACATACAGACGGACAAACCCATTTAAGCAAGAAGACCAGATGTTGTAATAATTCACAAGAAAGAAAAATCCTGTCAAATCGTGGACTTTGCAGTCCCAGCTGATCACAGGGTAAGTATGAAAGAAAAGGAGAAACGAAGCAAATACACAGAGCTAGCCAGAGAGTTAAAAGGGATTTGGATATTGAAGAAAGTACAAATAGTATCGATAATAGTAGGAGCACTAGGAACAATTCCGAAAAACTTCGAAAAAAGAATGCCAGAACGACTAGCGATAATGAAAACGACTGAAATATTAAGGAAAATCCTTGAATGCGGAAAATAATACAAGACAATATAACGAATAAGCGTTACAGGGAATGAAGAACAACGAGACTGCATATTTACAAGTTCTACATCCCCCATCATGCATCTCCCCCATTGTTTCATCACCGATCCCCCCAAAAAAATGATACCAAAGAGCTGAGAAGCGTCAATAAGGACTGAAAGACCGAGGAGCGAGCGCCAACCAGACCTCGGCTGGACAAGCGCAAAGAGAACTGGGACCTTGGGGAGGCTGAGTGCCACTCAAATTCCAGTATAAACCAATACCCACTACCAGCGAGAAATCAATGGTAAGTGGCTGTTGCGATGATGCAAATTTATTTGCAAATACTATCGAAGGAGGTGGAGAGAGCTGGACGTCTGGGGAGACTTGTTGTCACTCAGTTTCCAGAGAATACCACAGGTTTCCAATCAGATCGTTTGGTGACTTGTGTGAAAGCTCCATGTGAGCCAATAATAATAATAATAATAATAACAATAATAATAATAATAATAATAATAATAATAATAAGAAGAAGAAGAAGAAGAAGAAGTTGTTTCTCTCCTCGAAGAAAAACTTAATTTATATCATCAACTCTCAGAATCACCCGGCGTTACCCGGGCTAAAAATGCATCATGATTCTATTAAAAATTCTATCTCTCTATCGTTCCCTTTTTCCACTCTTTCCCCCTAAACCGTTTTCTCTTTAGCTCAGACTATTCCTCACTAGCTGGATTCACACAGACACAGACACACACTGACACACAGACACACACACACAGACACACAGACAGACACACAGACAGACACACACACACACACACACACACTATTACTCCACTTTATATAATAGATTACTCGGAGCATAAGTCGGAATTTTCTTTCCACTTTAGTACATAAAATGTTTGAAAAATCGCACCCTCCAGATGAAACTCAGTTCAATTGACCCTTAGAGAATAAATGATTTTTTTTTTCTAAATTTTAGATCTTATTAATCCAGAGCAACGTTGTTCAAAAGTATAAAAACGTTGTGGATCTTTGTTATTTAAATAGAAATACGGCAGCTTCCTTCAGTCTTGACAGACTATAGATACCCACTGTAAGGATGCATGCACGTGAAATTTTTGTGGCAAGAATTGCGTGATCTCCATCCACACCTTTTCTGAGTCGGTGTTATTAAATACCAGTGTCAAGTGGAGGCCCAGGAAAATTGGAAACATTTATTACCGTTATTGTCTCGACACCAATTAAAAAGTCTCTCACTGCTATATGTCCATCTCACCTGGTGAGCGTTTCTTTTTTTTCCGACTACACACTGGCCACAGCTGGCCCATTCTCACCTTCACTTTTCACGTCCGTTTCCGATTTTTGCCGACTACATGATGCCCTTTTTTTTTCCAGACACAAGCCCAAGCACACTTTTTAATTTGCATACGCGTTCAAACGCTGCTCCTGCTGCTAATAAATCGCTTATGTCCATCCTTCGACTGCTGCTGATATTTTCATCCGCGCTTATATGCACTCATATGCTTTAATCATACACTGATCCACAAAGAATGAATTTCTATTGCTTAATTTACAATATTCTTCTCTTAAGTTTACTGATTAAAAATTTCCGAATGGTAAAGGTTTGTTGCGTATTTCTGAAGCTTTTGCTGGACATACAAACATCCTAGCATTCAGACAATTGCTCTTTATATAACAGATTAAATCATTTGCGTTTCAACTATTACATATATGACCTAATCAGGAACGATAACTTCAGATAAAGAAGAGAGAAAAAAAACCGCTTTTACAAAACTTTCATTACGCTTATAAAAAACGGATAAATATATTGCATGACAGATTTACGATAAGCACGCCTGCTTTAATGATTCTCATGCGAAATTGAATGGCGCATCTGAAAACGAACGTCAGAAAAAATACCAGATGGAATGTTTAAGGTTGATAACTCCTGGTCTAAAACCATTTAGCTGCTTATCTTTTAGATTAGAAAAAGTCGTGATTGTCGTAAAGTAGAAGCGACAAATATTGGAAATCGATTAAAACATGGCTGAACTTATTGGGCTAACACGCATTCTTTGGTTCCACACTAGATTATTGTATGTACACACACTTGTTAATGTATATAAATGAATTAAAACAAAAATGGCGAATGCGAAAAGTACTTAACTGCGCATGTGCTGTTTAGGAATTCATTAGAGCCACAGTCATTATTCACTCTCTACTGCAAGTAGATATATGTAGGCGTTTCAAAGAAATGAACAAGAATATATTGAAATGATCGCATCATACCAGAGTATACAGGTATATACAAAACGTTGAATGGCATTTATTGAAAAAATAATAATTAGACGCCTTGGAACTACACCAAAGTGGATATAAAAGAAAGACAAACAAAGTTCTAATTGTTTTGTAAAAAAAAAAAAAAAAATCGTAAATTAATTAAGTATAAGAGGCCCTGGTGTTTGCAGCTCGCTTTAAAGTAAATCGC
The DNA here is from genome assembly GCF_053919585.1 of Euprymna scolopes. NCBI lineage: Eukaryota > Metazoa > Mollusca > Cephalopoda > Sepiida > Sepiolidae > Euprymna > Euprymna scolopes. Next base: position 11,656,947 of record NC_136498.1, read on the forward strand.
GCGTCCCTTCACGAGCGACTGTTTCAAAGATGACCATCAAAAAGGCTACGTTCTTGCCGCTGTTTCTTCTTCTTCTACATATACACGTTACGTTCGCAAGTAAGTGTCTCTTGAACATCTCATTCATCTCGGTTGTGTAAATATTACTGCACATTTTGTGGTCTGTTCTATAACGTATATATATATATATATATATATATATATATATATATATATATATATATATATATATATATATATATATAAAGTAAATGGTGAAGGTCTGCCAAAATGGAATTTATAGATTTATAGTTACTTAATTTATCCCAATTCAGGGGTTAGTTGCAAGTGACCTGCAGCAAAGATATAAGCTAACGCCTAAAGACGGTTTAGCAACAGGGTTCAACCATCTGAACCAGCAGTAATTATTAATCCTGTGCTGATGATCGCATAAGATAAGCATGTATACCTAGTTTTTTTAGTTATAAAAAATTTCGTGTTTATTTTTTAAAACGCACACACACACACACACACACACACACACACACACACACACACATATATATTTCGGACGATGTCAAAACATCGTTAAATTCACTACTCGTTCAGCGGCCGCCAATAGCGTAACGGTTAGGAGCCTTGACTGCCATACAGACAGTCGGGTTTCAATCCTGGCTTGAGGTGGTTGCCTGTCTAGCCGCACTGATGAGCTGTGAAACAGCGAAACAGTACTGTATGTGGATGACTATAATGCTCCTCACCTTGAGTTGAGCATATTGAGAAGTGATACACGAATTACCATTAGCGTATAAGCGACGCTCTTTGTGTAAACAAATCGAGCGGCGGTATTTCGGACGATGTCAAAACATCGTTAAATTCACTACTCGTTCAGCGGCCGCCAATAGCGTAATGGTTAGGAGCCTTGACTGCCATACAGACAGTCGGGTTTCAATCCTGGCTTGAGGTGGTTGCCTGTCTAGCCGCACTGATGAGCTGTGAAACAGCGAAACAGTACTGTATGTGGATGACTAAATATATATATATATATATATATATATATATATATATATATATATATATATATAGGAAATTTACTGCTGTGAGTCCAGAATGAATTTACATATTGTTTCTGTTAGGAAGATATCCTCTGAAGATGAGGAGAAATCCGACCAGCTCCGTCAGAGTTCATAGATGACGAAGCTGGTCGGATCTCTCCTCGTCTTCAGAGGATATCTTCCTAGCGGAAACAATATGTAAATTCATTCTGGGCTCACGGTAATAAATTTCCTATATACTGCTCTGGCTACACATTGAGCACCCTAGTCTGTTTTTTTTCACCACTGATGATATATATATATATATATATATATATATATATATATATATATATATATATATATATATATATATATATAATACAAAGCTGAACGTTTGTGTGTGTGTGTCTGGTCACGAATAGGCTCATATATGGTTGACTATTATAGAAAACTGATCACATATAATGATAGAAGATCTATCGAGGCACAGGGATGGGTATGTTTGATCTGGCATAATGATGATTACTTAAAACTGTGGGGTCTGCGTACGCGCCTGGTCCACAAAGTATGGTAATAAAAAAAATAAAAACAAACGTTTACAAGTGTTTTTGATATAGATGTACATAATAATACTTTGATAAGTATGTTTTAACTTAAATAGGGATGGTATAATAAAATTATGGGGTTTGCGTTCGCGCCTGGCCTCCATAGAATGGAAATAGGCACACACTTTAATGAAGACTTTTCATATCTAGCTGCGTAAGTATACTTTGATAATTATGTTTCAGTTTGAAGAAATATGGTATAATAGAATTATGGAGTGTTCGTTGGCGCCTAACCTCCATAGAATGGAAATATTTCACAAAGTTTAACAAGTTTTTTTTTAAATATAGATCCACAGAATATTGTGAGAAGCGTTTCAGTGTAAACAGGTATGGTATAATAAATTATGGGGTTTATTTATTTTTTTTTACTTTCATCATATTTTGCTTTGGTTTTGATATCCCCAAATTCGAAGCTATCTCTTTACGACCCTTCCTTTTCATAATCTATCATACTTTCATAAATCAGAGTCCATTTTTTGTAGGCTGTTTTTGAACTCAGTCAACGACGGATACTTTTGCTGGTATATATATATATATATATATATATATATATATATATATATATATATATATATATTCAGCATTACTTTTAACATGTCGCATTAAATAATATGATTAATTCTTGCCTACATATTTTGGTTCTGATACTTTCCGGTTTTCTTATAAGTTTTCTTGTTTCTAACTAATGTGACTGCCATAGTCACTTTTTAAAGCTGGGTACTTTCAATCCTTCCATATACATATTTAGAGATTGTTTATTACAAAAATGTCAGAATATTAATTTAGGTGAATATATATATATATATATATATATATATATATATATACTATTATCTTACTTTCATTAACCCTTATCCTCGAGTGGCTTTCGGGCTTTATAAGTGGTGTCTTCCAACTGAAAAAGAAAAAAAACAACCTGCGGTTGATTTTATAGCATTATTTCCATATAATATCTTGAAATAAAGTTGAAAATCTAAAAGTCAAGTATCATGTTTCCACTGTACTCTAAACCCTCTTTACCCTTATCCGCGAGTGGCTCCTGGGCCTTGACAAGTAGTGACCTCCATGTAAAAAAAAAAACACAAAAGCACAGGAATATTTATTTCGGAAAATCTTATCAAAGAATAAACTATTGATTTTATAAATGTATTTTTACAAAATAACTTGAATTAAAGTGTGAAATACAAAGGTCAAGTATCCTGGTTTAATTGTAATCGAAACAGAATCCTTCATTTTGAATACGACTCTGTTTTATCAAAAAACCTACTTTTGATTATATTAACTAAACCTTTCTGCTTGTTTTCAAATGCACTTGTGATATTAGACTCTACAAAAGCGTTTTGATGTGTGAAAATCGGACTTCCTTCTGTAGTCAGAGTTTTTTTATTATCGATTTTCATTACTTATCGCAGACATTTCGATAAAAAATAACTCCACAAGAACACTGCCAGATACATCAAGTGCATTTGAGTTAGATTTAAAAAGAATTGATCCATCTGTTTCGGAGCACATAGGAAACGAAGTTACTCACACTCACAGACAAAAGGACTTTTTATATAATATGAGAAATGAATTGAATAAAGGTTTTAAATACAAAAATCAAGGACCATGTTAAATTATACTCTTAATAGAAACATTCATTTTAACGTTTTTTTGTCTTATTAATTAATCTAGTGTGCGGAGATAAAACTTCTCAGACGCATTTGTTATCTCAGGCTGTATAAAAGTGTTTACTTCGGTCAAAATCGGAGATGTGTTCGATTATCTATTTTTGATACTTATCGGAGACATTAGGACATAAAACCTACGTAAGTAAACCACCCAGAAGTTTTAAGTGCATTTGAGAAGTTTTATGACCGAACAAGCAGAAAGGCTCAGTGAATATAATCCACGGTAGGTTCTTTGATAAAACAGAATCGTATTCGAAATGAAGGATTCTGTTTAAATTATAAGGATACATGACTTTTGTATTTTACACTTTTATTCAAGCTATTTTTTAAAAACTACTTTTATGAAATCAAGAGTTTATTCCTTGATAAAACCGGGGATTGTTCGAAATAAATGTTTCGATTTAGACTACAATCAAAACATGGCATTGGACTTTTTTCAATCTTAATTCAAAACATATGAAAATATAAAATAAAAGAATGCTATAAAACCAACCGCAGGTTCTTTTTTTCTCTTTTCCTTGGAAGTCACCACTTATAAAGACCGAAGGCCACTCGAGGATAAGGTTTAATGAATGTAATGTGATAATAT